>NC_092422.1:5714639-6017669 GCF_036169615.1 Heliangelus exortis
TCTATCTACAGAGTAGCCAAGCTGCCAGGAAGAAAAAAATATCCCTCCTACTATTTATTATCTTGGCCATTACTGATTACACTTCATTCAAACTATGCCTAAATTAAGGATGTGATGCAAATCATCACATGCTGCACAATTCTGATTTGTGAAAGGAGAGATTAGGTTGATGGGAAATGCTGTGAATACAGGTAGGAAACTTTGTCTTCTGGATTTCTTTCCAGTTAATATTCTATTATTTGGGCTGCAAAACTTTGCTGTAAAGACAAAATCACATAACTGAGTCCAAACGTCTCCCTTCTCTGCTCTTACTCCTTTCTGTCCCTCACAATCTATTAATTTGTTCTAGATTATTTGCATTGCAAATAATTCAGAGAGTGAAAACAACAAGGAGAATGAGTAATCCTTGCCAGGAGGGCTTGGCAGTGTTCCTGTGAGTGATGCATGAGCAGGCAGGAGGTGTCTGCAGAGTGGATGGCACACCAAAGATTTCTTTTCTCTGCTATGAGATAGCATTCATTATCAAAACAGACATGAAATGAAGACCACTTCCCATTTGTGCTGTTAGGGAGATGAATCCAATCAGCCACTCTACTCAGTCTTCAAGATTAAAGGGAAATATAATAATACAAGAAGATGATGACATATGTTCTTTCATCAAGACCTGATGAAGGGCATATAGCACATTTTACAAAGACTTTTATGGAAGGCTGTGTGTTTGGGTCACTGTGCAATTTCCCAAGATTAAGAAAAGGTAAAATAACATATGTGAGAAGTCAGCAATAACTTTGTGTTAGAACTATGCTTGAACATCTTCAAAATACACATCTAATAAACCAGTGGTTTAAGATTATCATTGAGGAGGCTACGTGTCATTCTAGTGTTACTTTGTGATCTTTACCTAGAGTAAATAGTAGGACATTGTATTTTGAAAAGCACTAATAACAAGCAGGTTTGGGTTTTGTATAACCAGAGCTCATAATTACATAACTTTCCATGGAAAATTCATAATGGATTTTGTACCATTTCATGCCATGTACTTTAAAAAAAGATGAGTTTTCTAACTTCCAGTACTCTTAAACCTGTGACTTCTGAAAGATGCATCACTATGCAATGTCTGAAGTCCAGCAGACATCTCTCCCTTCTTCTAATACTTCATTTTCTTGACTTATGTTTGATAGTTTACCATACAGTTCTCACGACATGTTTAAAAGTTGTGGGTTTTTAAAAAAAATATGCAAAATCAGATCATTTCCATATTTAAGCATAAACCCGTGCTTTATTTCTAATGAGTCAGCCTAGCAATATACACAGGAATTAAACACATTTTCTAGTTCACTCAATAAGCTCACCAAGGTTTTTTCCATGCTATAACAACCATTTCTGCTATGCCTACCAAATCTGGTAGTCCTGCTGAATTATGGAACAGAACTGGGTTCTACTTAGCTTCTAATATCTGTCAAGGTAGCTTTGGCCAAAGAAAAGCAACAGCATACAGATTTCCACACCCAAAAAAAAAAAAAAATTGTTTTCTTCTTTAAAATAATTTACAAAATCTCCCCAAACAATTTTCCATCCAGAAACTGGGATATATTGTTACTAAATAGTTCTGTTTCACTCCCATCCTATTCAGTGTCACTTCACAAAAGATCACTTATTAAGGTAAAAATTGCTGCATTTTTCCGACTGAATTCTTCAGATGTCAAATATCTTTTTTTTTTTCTTTTTTTTCTTTTTTTTAATATTATTATTTTGTTAGTCAGCACAATGGTGCCTTACAGGGACTTATAGAATTTTTCTAGGTATTTCAGTTTAAAATATCTAATGTGTTATAACCACTGCTGTTTATCTGATTAAGTGAGAATTTGAGAAGAAAAGTGACAAATTTCATTCTTTTCATTGTTTTTGTTTTGGTATATTTACACACCAGGAGAAATGTATTTCAATTTCTTTTATTAACAACTGAAGCTGAATAATTTCTAGTAAGGCTAGGCTCACTCTTCAGTTATTTCTTTTTTATTCAAAGCTTTAATTCTGGGAAGACCCAAAAGCCTGGCATAAAATCATCTTTTATAGCTTTCATGGTCCATTTAACAAAAGAACAAAAACATTGTCCATGCTTTTTTGTATCCATGCTGTACACTTCAGTGGAAAACAGTTCTGTATTTTAGTTCAAATTCATAGAAATTTATCTTCATTAAAAGTCTCCTCTTTACATTCACTTTTTTTTTTTTTTTTTTTTTTTAATTGAAGATATGAGCAAGACAGAGTAAATGCCAGAAACTGTGATTTTCAAAAGAAGCAAGAACTGGCCTAGTGTGTTCAGTTCAGTGTCAGCACTATATTTCTAATTGATTTAAACATAAGGTGAATTAAATCAATGATGCCTGCTCCCCAAAAAGCAATGCAGTGTCTTCTTTGTTTTTTTATTGCTAAGGAGTAGAAAAACCTACAGTACATTTTGAATTCTACATATCAAATTTCCCATATGAAGCACTGCTCAACTTGCTACATTTCATATTCTGATCAAAATATGCACTACTAAATTTTGAAAAAAACTCCCAAACAACCCACCTATTTACAATTAGAGACCATAGATTGAAGATATTTTGTTAGAATTGTGAAAGGGTATAATGAAACATTAAAAAATGTACTGAATGCAGTATGTGCATTTGCCAGTAGGCATGAAGTCTTATATTAAACTCTTCAAATACATTTTATGTAGGTGGCACTACAATGGAGCAAGCTTGATGAAAAGGAAGTTTCTCTGAGAACTGGGAGGAGGAAACTCTGATCTAATAATTGAAAAAAAATAAAGACTCTAAAATTTGATGTGACAGGTAAAATCATCTTGAACTTATTTTAAAAATAGTACCCCTTTTCTTTGACAGTGAAAATTGTATGGACTTATCAGCCAGATATGTTAGCAAGACTGTAATGTTAATTATTTGTTATTATTTTGAGTTAATCTTATGTGGGCTTCATGAAATCCATATCCATATTCTCCAGCAGAAAGGATGATCATTAGGTCAGATTAATTGAGGCCTAGTGCAGAAAATTTCTTTAGCAACTAAAAGACACTTTTCTGTCACTGTTTTGATTTGTTGTTTAGTCAGTTTGTTTTTACTTTGCAGTGTTTTCTAGCAGGCAGAATTCAGAAGACTACAGTTGTATTTCCCAGTTATGAAGTAGCCTCTAATCTACAACATGTCTTTTCTCCAACTTTATGATAACTATAGTAAATTTGATTTCCTTTTCAGCTATTTTGATATCTGTGGATGGTGATGAATGGTACTGGACACGTAGTGAATATTTTTACCCAGTTAATTGCTGGGTAACATCAGAGTGTGGTAGATATTTGCAAATATTCTATGCACCTGGTTGATTTCTGAAAAGAAAAACTAATGATAAAATGTTTTGAATTAGATGATCTACCCTTAGACAGAGAAAGTTTGAGAGCACAGTAAGTGTCTGACAACTTTCAAAGGCAACAGATGTTTCTGCTTTGTGGCCAGGTATGATTTTATTGCTTTATAAGTGCTGATGTTCTAGATCTATGCCAGTGTGTTATGTCTTTGGCACTGTTTGGCATTCCATTTTACTTCAATCTGCTCTGCAAATAAAAGTTCTTGCCCAAATAATCCATCACAAACCACTCTCACATCAAAAGAATCTCTTGATCCCAAATTTTTTTGAGCTTATATGGAAAATTTCCATTCAAAAATGTCTCATTAATAAAATATTGCAAACATTGAATTAGACCATGTCCTCTGTGACTGAAAAGGGACATGCACAGATGGCCTGAACTTAACTCCTGTATTCAGTTTTTCTTATTGATGGGTGCTGGGCACCTTTCCACTCTTTGTCTAAAGTTGTCTTTCTGTTTTCCCATTCAATACCTTGGAGATTTTGGTGTAATTTTTCTGTCTGTACAGACAGGTACCTCACAGGACACAAATACTTGCAAAGCTTCTGAGAGAGCCAACCTGAGGCTCTCCTGGCATTTCCCACAAAGCAATAAGTAGAAGTTAATTTGTAGCATACTCAGGAAACCTCTGGAAAAAACAAACCAAAAAACCCAAAAGACAAAAATGAAATTCTAGAAGATGAGTATAGTAACAGAGTTTTCTGTACTACAGTAGTTCTCAATAGGATAATCTCTGGCTCTTGTGTCTTTGTGAACAGCTATTCAGAGATAGTTTTAAAGTAAATCAGAAGCTACCGTAAGAGACTGTTATGGTCTGAGGGTGTCCAGGCTAATTTTATGGTATCATTTTGAGGACCTAGAGAGTGGGTGCTAAGGGATCCAAAGGGATGTCTTCAGCCTGAAATTTCAAGATTAGCATTAAATTTCTGATTTTAAGAGAATTCTCTCTGAAATGTCAAAATCCATATTATAGAAGTATTTGTAGATGAGCACACAGCACCAGGCAACCTGCTCCAGCTGACACTGCTTTGAACATTCCCCTCCAACTCAAGTATTTTATGATTCTGCAATTTAACCTTTTTTAACCTGATAACAGACTTTAAGACATAAATTATCAAATGACAAACAGGAACTTTACAGCCATACTAGTTAACAAATCTTCCTAAATATATGAGAATACTAGATTTCATATCTCCAGGCTTTTCATCTCGCAGAGTGGTTTTTCATAATCCATACTTGGGCAGATTCACAGTTTGATTTTCTTCCTATTCTTTTTGTGTGCCTAAATGTGAATTTAAAAACTGATTAATTATCCTTTTTTTTTTTTTTTTTCAAAGGAAGAAACTTCT
Source organism: Heliangelus exortis (assembly GCF_036169615.1). NCBI lineage: Eukaryota > Metazoa > Chordata > Aves > Apodiformes > Trochilidae > Heliangelus > Heliangelus exortis. The sequence continues at coordinate 5,719,416 of NC_092422.1, forward strand.
TAATTTAATGTTATCATAGAAAAGTTTTCAGCAATTGGCATTAGAAAAACAAAGAGAAAAGAAAAACATTCCACAACTGTAAACTATCCTTGAGTACTTCAATCAAGTGTTGCCCATGTTTTCATCTATTTAACTTCCACTCTAGTAGCTTGTAATTCTCCACCTTAAAAACCACGTCCTCTGAAACCTTTACAAAATCAGACATGAAGAACTGGGAGAAAACAGCAAAAGAGTTACTGAGAAAAGTGGAGCAATCCATAGGGAATTATTTGATGCTCTGGGAACTGGGGGTAGGGTATACCACTATCCTTTGGGTGTAGCTTATGCTTGTGATGCATCTCATTTTTGTTTTTTAATGTGTCATTTTTTTAAAAATGACCTATAGGTTAGATGCATGGAAATTTAGTATCTATAGTAACATTCCTCAGAGACTCACTAACCATACAGACAGATTCTGCATCATGATTATGGAATTAGCTACAACCATCTGTTTCAGGTTCCTTCAAAACTGAAAAGGAAAAAAAAAAAAAGAAAAAAGAACAGAAAAGAGTATGTTGAAAAAAGATGGGAGAGTCACACAAATCATCTGTGACAGTTTCTGCTTTGGAAAAATATGTGGGAGCTGATTAGTGCTTCTATATAATGTTGAATGATAATGAGCTATTAATATATTTAAAATTTCAGACCAAAATCCATGTGTTAAAATGGATTTATTTGAGGATTACACACTACACACTTCTTATTTTTAATTCCTCCACTGGGACTTACATTCTGTGAGATCCTGAGTTGATCCTTCATCACTCTCCTCTTCCCCAAAAATGACACTTGACAATTGCCCACTTAAGTGATTTCTGAGACAAGTTCAGTTTCTTTGGGTTTTGTAAAATTGCACCAAAAGTAAAATTTGTTCAGTCTGTAAAGGCACATAAAACTAAAATGGGAAGACATTATAAATAGTGGAACTGGAGCAATTAGCACAGAAAAAATTAGCACAGCCATCTTTTTATTCCAGGTGTATCTTGCAGTGTATCTTGCTTCAAACACTATCTGATCATTTTAGAGATAAGTATGGTATAGATGTTAAATGTACTGTTCAGCAAAATAGTTTGTTCCTACAAGATACTATGTATTGTACCAAAAAAAGTGCATCATGTGGGCTAGAGGCCATAAATGCATAAATGTCAAGACAAAAAACTCTACCAAAAATTCTCAGTTTGGTTCATCAAAGTAATACTGCATTCTTTGCTCTGGACAATCCAGTGGTCTGAGAAAAAAACCAAACCAAAACAGATACCACTCAGAAACATCTTGCAGTTGAGTAGCTCTGTCCCTGAATCACTAGTACATTGCACCAGATTAAAAGAGAGCAAGCAAACAAAAAATGTAATATTTCATCACTGTTCATATTGCACTATCATGGCCTTTTCTTCCCTCTAATTTCCTTTTCCTATCAAACCTGATTAGCAAGATAAATGTGTAAATTAAAGTTTGCTTTCTTAACATGCTTTTCCATTCAAATCTCATTCAGGTGAATCACAGCCTGGTACTGATATTGGTCTTATCACCATGGGATCAACTCTTATGTCACAGGAAACTTCCAGTGTATCCCAGTCATTGTGTTACCAGGCTCCTGGTACTGAATCCATTCATGTTCCCACTCAAGGCAACCAGAGAGAAGCCGTGGGCTTGGCCACTTGAAGGTCACTCCCTGCAGTTCAGCCTGGGCCTGGATCAGCTGTAGGTAGTGAAAAGCAAGAAGGGGGCAGACATGGATGGGGAGAAGAAGGAGGAATGTAAGAACACTGTTTTGTCCTTGTCTGGCCCTGCAGCTTCTGCATTGTCACTTTCTGATGAGTCAGTTTGAGAAACTCAAATGAATGCTTAAAGTCAGTTACCTAAGTCCACTTGAACTTGAGTGGTTTTAAAGCAGATCTTATGGTTGAGAATTCAAGGTCTCAATGGAATGAGAGGAACAATTTGGGGCTCTATGCCTGTATTTTTTGATGGACAGTAATAACAGTGTAACTGTAGACTTCACTATTTGTTTTGACATAATGTGACTATTTTATATCTTTTTCTAATTTTGTTGTAAGGCTATGTAACCTTCATTGTCTATGCTCTTGATTGTTAATTGAACTGTTTTAAATTATACGAAAACCTCAGCAGGTGTAGACAGAGATAAGCCAGTTCTAATGAAAGAATGCATAACACTTCCCAACATTTAAATAGCAACCTTTTTAAATAGCAACTTTTTTTTTTCTTTTTTTTTCCCTTTATCTATGATCCACAGTAAACTGAAACCCACTGGGACAGTGCCTTGAAGTGTGATATGTAACTGTCACATTAATTAGAAACTGAGCTTCAAAATATGCCTTGCTGAACACAAACAAGCCTAAACAGATCATTTGGGTTTGTGTGTGTCAGGATGCTTCTGGTTTAATTCAAAACAGAAAGGTAAGATGTTAATTATACGTCCTTTTGAATCTCTTGATATTAAAAAGACATGAAGCAATCCTGCGAATGTAATTAGACTTATGGCAGACAGCACTATGCTTTTTATTTTTTTGGCAGGACATAATTTAAGGGGAAAATAGTTTCTTTTAATGTTTTCTTCTATTAATTTGCTCTATATAGAATATTTTGTTATCAATATCAATTTTCTACTGCTCAAAACTTACTCTTATACAATTGTTATGGTGCCAATATTTAAGCCCTAAAAAAGTGAGCAAATATGAAAGAAGCTTTGTCTCATGGAAACATATAATGGGTCATGTTTCTGATTCTTTCCTGATTTTATGCATAATCCAAGAAATCCAAGAGGCAGCAAACTGTTGACAGTGGTACTTGCAGAACACAGAGAATTTAGAGAGTTTTCTTCCTATTTTATTGATACTGTTTGTACCATACTTCATCAATAGTTATACTAAAGTTACTGTCTGGGACTCATCATTTCTGCCTCTACCTTAGAAGTTCTACTTAAAACACTGTAGTTATTGCATATCCCCCTAGTCCAACTTGAATAATTTGCAGTACATCCTGCACCCTAAGACTTTGTTCTTTCATATTTCTTTGCTTTTTGGTATTTATGCTCCTAATTCAACCTGGGATTGACCCTGCTCTAGTTTAGTTCCATGAAGTTACTATGGCCATGGCTGCTGAAGAAAGAGGCCCATCTTTTCGTATCCCTGTCCCTGGTTATTCCTTCCCTTCCACATGATGCTTTCTGCTTTGTTTGTACAGAAGAGCTTGTGTTTGCCTCACAAAAGGATGAACTGATCTAGCAAAAACTAATACAAAAGAAAAAGGGAAAAAATATTGGTGCATTTTTTTTGTTTGTTTGTTTGGGTTTTTTTAAGTATTTTTGAATGGGGCTGAGTGTGCTTCATAACTCATTTTGGCCATTCTACACTTGGCTGTTGAGAAGCCATTCCAAAAAGACTGATAATCACATGTTATAGCAGCTTGGACTATGGAGAAAGAGGTCTTAATTCTGTCTTAATTCTACCAAGTCAAAAACTTTGGAATTTTGTCTGACATTCTCCCTATGTACTAGCCACTTAGTATTTTTTTTCTTTAGAAAGGTCTCCACAGAAGGGAAAATATCCACCAGCTAAATTTCAAGCTTCATTTTAATTTCAGATACACTAGTGTGATGAACGTGCATGCAGATGAAAATGAAGTCAGATTCAAGCTCTAAATCAATAGAATTTTCTATTGAATATATTTTTCCCGTCTGCTTCCTCTGCTGTGGCTATAAAACAGACTTCAAAAACTGAACAGAGCAGGTTTTGCTTTCCAATTACAGAGTTTTATAATCTACTATTGCTACTCTTGTGGAAAATCTAATGCATCATAACATGCATGTTTATGTATATATAAATTTATATGTATATTCATGCATGAACAAATTCAATTATTTTGTTGTTTCCGCTCCCAACATTTCTCTGTAAAAGTCTGCTTGTACTGAAAAATCTGCATATAAAATTTAAATTCACATGACCTCTTTAAAACATATATAATGATATGATTTTTGTGGTTGCCATCTGCCATGAAGCAACAAAAGTGATTTTTTCCCCCAAAAGAAAGAAACGTATAATATCAACAAAGACCTTTTTAAAAATGTTAAAAATTTCACAGTAAACAAATTCAGTATAAGTCTCAAAGGAGGTGATTCTTTCTAAATCTCCATATAAAAAGGCTTTTAAAGTTTACCAACATTTGAACTGAATTATTTAGTGTAAGCTAAACTGATACATTATTCATATTAAGTGAAGCACATAAATGATGACAATTTTATCTCCAAAAATACCTTAAAAGCTAACTTGGATGCATATTGCAATTTATAGCTGAAGTTTACCAACTCACTAAATTAGAACTGGGTAAGAAATTTCTTACCCAGTTTAATGGAAAATGAGTAGACAAGTTGTTGCATGTGAAGGTGATTGCTAAATATATCCCCTGAAACTTAAATATAGGCACCTCAAAAATGCAGTCTTTGAACACATGTTCAAACAAGTGCACATATTCTTCCATCAACAGATTCTGCAGCCTTAAGTAGTAGATGAATTTTACCCAAGGACTTCAATGTCATTGAACCATTCTCAAAAGTACTGGTAAGTTTGGGTCTCTGTCATCACCTTTTAAACTATTTAGAAGTATAACCCCAATTCATGAAAGTATGTGGGACATACTGTCATTGGAGTACTAAACATGAATAGAATTGGACAGACTACTGATGGTGAAATAGTTCTGAAGAGAGGAGATGATAGTTCTGCTTATTAACATGCATATGGATTAAGGAATAAATTGCTATTTTGAGCTTTAAAGCCAAAATCTCAGAATGGGAAACTTTTGTCATTTAAGATTAATCCAGATTTTATGTAGGACAGTGGGAATGTGCTAGCAGTTGAATCAGTAAACACTGTCTACTTCAATTTCTTTATGTATAAAATCAGGGAATATTACCTCTGCAATGCTGTTGTGAAGCAATAAAGTTACCACTTACTGATGCTGTTGCTATTTCTGTTTTAGCTAGTTTCCTATTGGGCAAATCAATCGATTTCATCTCTGCATTTCAGATAGTTTCCTCAGAATTAGCTAGACAAAAGTCATGATTGTTTCCTTAATTTACAGTCCCTAGAGACTCATCAATTGCCCTTTTAGCCTCCTCTTTCTTTTTGCTGATATTTGATTACCAGTGCTGACAGAGACGATAAGGAACTATCTAACTTTTTTTTTTCAATGCTCTTTTCTCACTATGACAGCACTCAGTCATGTCTGCTGTCTCCAACTTTTCTTTCCTCTTACCTTCTCTTAGGATTTGTGTGATAAAGATTTATCTGTACCCTTTTCCCCTTATCAGCTATGCTAAGCCTTATTTGTTCCCTAAAAACCTTTGCAGCCCCTTGTATAAGGCCCTGTTCAACAACACATCAAATTAAGCACATGTTTAATTACATATTTGATGTGGTGTATATCTTCCATATCTGTATGGTACTTCCATAACTAGTTATAATTTCCAATGCACTGATTTATTGAACCTTGGCAGGATGGTAACTGTAAAGTCTGTTCCCATATTTAGTATTTTTATTTATATCAATAAGCAACCTAATCCGCACAAAACAAGATTAATTCCAAACATTTGAAAGCAATATAAAATACTAAAAACCTTTTCAAATTTTTACATGAGCTACACTAGAAGTTCAATATAAACATAAATATGCCAATCTTGTATATATTTTCTTATCTGGTCTCTTAAGTATTGGATAAGCAATTCAGTGCCCAACTGTAACGATGCAGCACCAGAAGTCTGGTATGAAAGCCAGTACTTTAATAATATTCAGTATAATTTTATGTTTTCAGAAGCTTTAGTAGCTCTGACCCACATAATTCAAGGGTCAAAATAATCCTGCCATTCCAAGAATGTTTTCCAGACTCAAGCATTAAGTTTAGACATAGATCATAGAACACTTTGGGTTGGAAGGGACACTAAATGCTATCTAGTACCAACATCCTGCCATGGGCAGGGACATCTCCCACTAGACCAGGTTGCTCATAGCCCCATCCAACTTGATTTTGAACACTTCTAGTGATGGTGCATCCGCAACTTCCCTGGACAACCTGGACCAGCATTTCACCTCCCTCACAGAGAATTTCTTCCTAATATGCAACCTAAATATTCCTTCTTTCAGTTTGAAACCACTTCCCTTCATCATGTCACACTATGCCCTTGTAAAAAGTCCCTCCCCAGCTTTCTTGTAACCCCTACAGTTTCTAGAAGGCCCCTATAAGGTCTCTACAGGGCCTTCTCCAGGCTGAACAACTCCAATTCTCTCAGACTGCATAGGAGCCCTTGCATCATCTTCACGGTACTCCTCTGGACTCACTCCAACAGGAACATAGTGCAGCTATATTTCTAGTATTAAAACCTGGTTAATCAATCTCAGATTTTATTCCCTAGTTACTATATTAAAACATATTGGCCATATATTTTTGCCAGCACTACCACATGAGGATGGGATCCAGCAGACTGCAGCTGGGAAAAACAAAGCTTTTTGGCAAGTCGTTATGAACCTTATAATCCTGTGAGAACCATGAGAACAATCTAGAGGCCTTTCTGCTACAAAAGGAATCTTGGACACTAAATCTAGGTTGTATAAACAAAGGCATAAGAGCTGTTTTTCTGTCTTGCACCTTCTCCTCCTTCTCCTCCTCCCTCTTTCTCCTTCTCCTTCCTCTTTCCCTTTCCCTCCCCGTTTCTATTTCAATTTCTCTTTCTTCTTCACTTTTGCATCTTTCTCTTTTGCTTTCTTAGGATTATTAAGTATTTTAAATCCACAATGGAGAAAATATTTCAGTTCCCATTTAAAGAAAGAAAAAGTTATATTATTTTAAAAGTATCTGAAAGTTGATTCATGAAAGAGAGTGACTCATTTTTTCCAGAGGACTCTAGGAAAGCTGTATAATAACAATATTAGAATAAAATGCTGACAGATAAATACTTCAATATATCTTTTATAAAACGTATTACCTTTGTAAGGTTTCTTCTAGTCTTGGTAGATTTTTTTTATGTTGTCTATTTTTTTGGATTTCAGGTGTCTCAAAAAGCATAAAGCAAACTCTGCACCACATAGGAGGCCATCCTCTGCATGAGCAAAGGTGTACCATGAAATTTCATTCTGTGCTTCTTCCAGAGTTACCTCTAAGAGCTTCACAAAGCCTTTACAAGCAATGTCAAGAAGAAAGGGGCAAAACAGGTGAAATGAAGAGAAAATAAATTTTGAAAGCTCTGCTGAAGCATATTAAACACACATTTACCTCCAGGTCCAACAACCCAAAACAGCCATTAGAGGCTCTCATATACACTGCAAAGTGAAGAAAGTAAAGAAAGTATTTAAACATTTCCAATGCAAACTGGAATGCAAACTGGCAGGCAGATTTACCTTAGAAACCACAAAGACAGGACTACCTGTATCCTTCCAGCTGGAATACTCTCAGCAAGTACTTACAGAAACAACAGAAATTGCCACTCTGCCCTTAGTGGTTGTGTGAAACATCTGAATTGGAAGAATAACCAGAGCTTGTAGACAGCAATCTGTCCTAGCTGATAACAGCTGTCAGGCTTTTCTGCATTCTCCCAGTCAGAGAGGGAATATCAGCTGAGCCACAGCTCATCCAATTTGACTGGCCTGGGGCCAGTCTCTGCTGCAAAGTTCCTCTTGGATGAAGTAGCCATGGCATTTAACCCTCTCACCCTCCCACTCAAACAGAGGGGCTGTGGGAAAGATGCCCATTTGCAGATTTCCTGGCCTTTGCTAACTCCCAAATCCTTGTTTTGAGGATTGTTTGGAAAAAAAACATTTGGCATAGCCCAGTGCCATCGAGAAGATCATTGGAGAAACTGAACAGAATCAACACTGGGATTCCAGAGCCAGGACCAGCCCAGTTTAGCTCACTTCTTACCACCTCTTTATCCCTTCTGCTTCCTTTAACAGCTTCTTAGGTGTCTATATTCCCTAGAGCTGACTTCTTTCTCTCTAAATTAGTACATGTTGCACTTGCACACCTTGAATTCATTAGTGTGAAGCAATTGAGACTCCATGTTGTTTAGTTTCTAGCACATCATTCATCAGGATCTCCTTTTTAACTAAAATGTTTCCTGCTTTGAGGTTTCTCATCTGTGCAGCTGACTGTGCCTTTCTGAGCTTGGATTTCCCTGTACATCAATCTTTTGCAGAGACATAGCCCAGCCCAGGGAAGGACTGATACTGTCAAGGAACCAGGCAGAACCCATCAATTAAAGTTTCTATGTTAATTTTAATAAAGACTTGCATCTTAGTTGGATTTGCTCCATAAAATCTCTGCTCTTCAAAGGTAGCTTTCCAGGGCTTTCCTTAAACTTACAATTCTTTTTTTGTAACTGGAACACCTCCTTGTTTATATTGTCTTTGTTTGGTTTAAGGCTTCAGAGGAAATACAGTAGGGACTCAGAGCTTAGGCATGTGTAGGTGCCTGTGGTAACACTGTCTCCATAGCATATGGGGTACCCCAGGGGGTGTTTGTGAAAGAGGATATTTGTGATGAACATAATATAGCAGCCCACATACATCCGGTTTTAGGAGCCAAAACTATGCCCAAGGGGTGGTGAGCATTGTTCTCATTTTGTGTCTATAGAATTAGACAGCATACATAGTCCACACAAGTGTGGAGGGAATGCTATAAAGACAGACAGCACCTCTTCTTAATTTCTCCTTATCTCTTTATGACTTGCTGTGACATGAGGACTTCTGCAGTATTGCAAAATGGATTGGTGTTGCAGCGAGCCTTCTTTCTCTCGGGGACTCGGTTCTTCTCCGGGAGCTCTTTCCTGCTGTTCCTCTCCTCAGGCATCTTCATCTGCTTCTGGGAGCATGCCTTTTACCTTGCCCTTCAGCCCCGCCCATTTCCGGCTGGGGCAGGCCCTAATTAGTGGGCACACCTGGGCTTAAGCTCCCAGTTCATTATCAGTGACACCTGAGGACTTGTGGTCTTCTCTACAGATTGGGCATCCATCCTGTCTCAAATTACTTCCCAAAGTTCCTTGTTGAAGAAATCAGCCAACAAAAGAATGGAGATAATAAAAAGAATCATAAAATTGTTCAGTTTGGAAAAGACCCATAAGCTCATCTAGTCCAGCCTTTAACTTAATGCAACTAACCTAGCTCTACCAGCCCACTGCTAAACCATGTCCCTCATCACCATATCTATATTATTTTTAAACACATTCAGGGATGGTGACTCCACCACTTCCCTGGGCAGCATGTTATGGTGCTTAATAAACCTTTTTTGTAAAGAAGTTTTCCTTTGCATCTAACCTAAACTTCCCACTAGTGCAACTTAAAGCCATTTTCCCTTGTCCTATTGCTAGTTACTAGTGAGAAGAGACCAACCCCCCCCTCACTTCAGCCTCCTTTCATGTAGCTGTAGAGAGCAATAAGGTCTCCCTGCGGCCTCCTCTTTTTCAAACCAAATCATACCAGTTCCCTCAGCCACTCTTTGTAAGACTTTTGCTCCAGACCCTTCACCAGCTTTGCTGCTCTTCTCTGAACACATGAGGTGATCGCTGCTGGTCACACTGTTTCTGATACCAGCCAGGATGCTTTGGGGCTTCTTGGCCACCTGGGAACACGACTGGCTCATATTCAGCCTGCTGCTGATCATGACCCCAAGTCCCTTTCTGCTGGCCAGCTTTCCAGACACTTCTCCAAGCCCATAGCACTGTATGTGGTTGTTATGGTCCAAGGGCAGAACCTGATACTTGTTCTTGTTGAAGCTAATTGCAAGTCATCTTGCTGAGCTGTAAAAAATAGATATGATTCTCCCTACTAGATAGGATGAGTTCATCAGGATTTTTTATTCTTTTGAGGACCAGAGAATCCTAGAACTGTTTTGGTTGAAAAGACCTTTAAGGCCATGAAGTCCAACCCTTAAGCTTGCATGCTGCCAAGTCCAACACTAAACCATATTATTCTTGTTAGTAATTAAACCAGAGAGACAGAGTCCAACATCTACTGGAGTGCCAGGAAGAAAGACACAGTTCTGCCAGTTTCCAGTGTAAGGCCATTCAGTAAGAACAATAAAATACTTCCCTTGGCTTTCAGCTGTCTTTAATGCTGGGAGAGAACTTGACAGGGATGCAAATGAAGCAGATGGAGAAATATGCTATCTATTTTTGTGCTGATTTAATTTTTTACTTTGTGATGATGTGTAAGATATGCTGGCAATGTGATCTTTCCTCATCTATGAAAGGAGAAATGAAACTGGCATCACTCACCTCAAAAAGAAGCACTATGATTGAGTAAGTTAAACCTGTTGCTCTGGGCTATCCTGTGACACAGCTCCATTCATCATCCAAAACCTTAGATAATACTGAAGAGTAAGTCTTCAATGGAACATTTTGTTTTCAAATCTTCAGGAGCCTTGGAATAAATATAATTCTTTCATTTTATACATGAAGTCAGCAAGGGATGAGGCCACAAGTGAAGGGCTGTAAAATGTAGGAATGTGACTGGATTTTAAGAAATTGCTGTTAGAAATTTTTAATCAACATTTCTCTGTGTCATCAGAAAGCTCACAATAGAAATGCACTTTTAAACTTAATAACTATATGTATTTCTTCATAAATTTGTTTACAGAAATGGCTGTGCAATTTTTGGGAAAACACTACAAGGCAATCTAGATCGATCTCCCAATTACAATTTCATCCATAACCAAAAGGCTTAATTTAACCACTAAAAACATGTATTTAAACTTGAGACTTAATAGAGCAACTTAACTATAGGCAGTGCAATCAAAATTTCCTCCAGCAACTGCTAATCTTGTCCTTGAGAAATCAAGAGAACAAGGTTTCTGCTAGAATTACTGGAATGACTATTTCACAGGAGTGATGCTGTGATGATTCAGCTGGTAGCATTTTTCAGTCATTCAGGAACATTTGTTATCAATTTCTTATCTAAACACTAACATCATATGCAGGTAATGCTGCCATCACTAGAAGTAGCACTGCCACATATAGTATATTTAGAAGTATATATAGAAGTACATATAGAAGTAAATCTAGAAGTACGTAGACTCATAATTTCTCTTTGGGGGCACATCAGTACATGTTCTCCCTCTCAATAAAATCTCTGTCCTTCAACCTGATGACAAAAGCTCTTTCCTACAAAAGAGCCAGAATGCTTATTTTTCAACAATAATTAGTGGTTATAAATATATGAATACAAAATTGCCTGGGTACAATATGACACTCCTAAAATTACAGTTTGCTGTGGTTTATGTCCCATTTTATGTAAGTTTTTCTGCATAAGCTAGTTTTTCTTCATTGTGTTAAAGACTTGCCCTTCCAAGACAATGATGGAGATATCTGCAGGACACTTCAGTTCCTGTTTTCCCCTTAAAGTTCCTCTATATTTTTATGAAGGAGTTAAATGTGACCTGGCATGAATTCAATACTATCCAAAATGACCACACTTGATTTAAGGTCCTAAAGCAGATGAACTAAAATCTAAGTGCACTTAAGTATTACATTAAATGCAATGGGAATGAGGAACAAATAATGTCTCATTTAAGTTTGCCCTGTGGGTAACATCAGGAATATCAAAGGAAGAAGTGTGTTGTTGTTTATATTTTCTTAGGGGTGATGTATAAGACTGGTAAAAGGTAGGACCATGTGATCATGTAACTTGTATTTATGTCAGGCTGTTCTTATTTTCACCAGAGTAGTACATTGCAAAAATCATTCTTAAAAAGTAACTTTTTGTGTTGAGCAAACAGTAACATTTTACTGGCCTATGTGACATAAGCTTATTTTGTCATGGCTGATATTTACCAGCCATACTATCCAGCTAATTTATATAACAGGGAAATACTTGTCATTGCACCTTGCAAAATTCCCCTGCAACTTGTACCTTTTCTGCTTGCTTTAATCTTCATCACCAGTGTTTAATTTATGAACGGATCTTTTAGCTCACAGTGTTCCTTAAATTTCCTCCTGAGTAAAAGGACACCTTAAATTCTTCTTAAGCGTCTCCACAAGGAGGAGGAAAAGTAAGGAAAATGGAGATGTGTGTTGTGTTCAGTGACCAGGCTCCTCATTTAAGATCCTTAGATGTCAAAGTAGGTGAGATGAATCTAAGTACAATGAATTACTGCTAGACTAGAATTAAAAATTAAATTGCATCTAATCTGGGTGCACACTATCCAGTATACAAGGAAGAATTGTCCTTACAGGTCTCAGAACAGAGGTAGAACTAGCACATAATTCTCTTAAAATAGTTTTATTACTGATTTCTCGATAGAACTATATCTCTTAACTGCTTTCCAAATGCCTTCTCCAAACTCTAAATTGGGCAGGACCTGTCCTCTATCTGCAAAGTTTATCCATAGGTATTCCTAACATTGCAGGATATTTTGTTTGAAACATATGCACCAAGACTATTTGAATGAGTTGTTAATTACTCAATGCTTAAACAACAACATACTTCTCTAGTGCACTGTTCCAATTCTAATAACTCATGCTCTTCAAACCTGTTTGAATCCACCTGTTATCATTATTTTAAACCTACAATAAAAAGTCTTTCGTGAAGGAACCAATTTCATAGTGTGTGTTCATACCCAGAAACAATGATAGTACCTTTTGCTGCTATCACAAAGCACATATTAATTATTTTCCTGTAGTGTTGATACTGTAAATTTATATTCATACCAGAAATGGGACAAGGATGCTTTGGGGCAAAGCAGATTTTACATTTTTGGGGGTGGAAGAGATATATTTCCACGTGACTAGATGCTATTATTAAATTAATGCTTTTCACATATATTTCACTAAATAAGACTCAGAATTATTTCACTAATAAGACTCATCAGCATGAGATTCATCCATATTATATTATTAAGTGTCCTAGATGCAGAAACCTGTAGGTGTTCCATTCTTAGTAAGCATTTTCACTAAGGAAAGAGATTTAAGACAGGAGAAACCAGATGACCTGGGGCAATGGGAACCACTGTTCTGAGCCTGTTTATTATCTACAGATTGTTGATATGTCATAATTCATTCCTGTTATATTTCTCCTTCAATTTCCCAATACAAAAAAAACCTTTGTTTCAAAATTTCCAATTAGAAACAGCTTTTGGTTTGCAATTGCTGACCTTTATGGGATTTTTTATTTTTTTGGCAAACCACAAAGAGTCTTTAGTGGGAGACAGAGTGGAATCAATTATTTATTTGCACACACTTGTGCAATCAAGAAATAGAGAAAGATCAAACAAATCACAGTTTGGGCTATTTTAAAGAAAGTAATTCTCTACAACCTCAAACTAAACTGAAAAAAAATATGTGGAGAGAAGGCAGAACATTTTAGGAGAAATATCAGATGTGAAAAAATACACTTTAATGCATATCAGTGTGTGTCAGAGAAGACATGCATCATTGGAGGTCTGTGAATTTATTGAGCTTGCTAAACATGGGCATCTATTGACATTTGAGATGCACCCACTCCCCTTGGGGTCTCCAGGTTCTGACCTCTTGGTGCTGTGCCCTACCAGCCACTGAGTTGCTGTGTCAGTCTGAGGGGTCTCTGACACCAGATTCTTGTGTGAGGGCAACTGAATCCCTGCCCAACACAACAGAAATCTAAGGAAAGGTTCAGTGCAGTTGACCAAATGCAGGTGTCTGCTTGTTGCACAAGCTTAGTCCTTCAGCAGTGGTTATGACCCTACCAGAAGTGTGCAGCTACCCCATCCATTGCTCTGACATGACATGTATGTGCATCTACAAGAGACTTGTCAGTGTGCACATCAGTGAGTGAATGGCAAAGGTCAGGCTTGCAGCCCAGAAAGCCAATTGTGTCCTGGGCTGCACCAAAAGAAGCACAGACAGTGCTTGAGGGTGGGGATTCTCTCCCTCTGCTCTGCTCTGGTGAGACAACATCTGGAATTCTATGTCCAGTTCTGGAGTCCCCAACATAAGAAGGACATGGAACTCTTGGAATGTGTCCAGAAGAGAGCCACAAAAATGCTCAGAGGGCTGGAGCACCTCTCCTGTGAAGATAAGCTAAAGAAGTTGGGTTGTTCAGCCTGGGGAAACAGAGGCTCTAAGGTGACCTTACAGCAAACTTCCAATATCTGAAGGGAGCCTACAAGATAGATGTTGTATGACTTTTTACATGGATGTGTAGTGAGAGGACAAGGAGAAATGGTTTAAAACTTGAGGAGCAGAGATTTAGGTTAGACATCAGAAAAAAAATTCTTTCTTGTGGGTGGTGAGACACTGGAACAAGGGGCTCAGAGAAGCTGTGGCTGCCCCCTCCCTGGAAGTGTTGAAGGCCAGGTTGGATGGGGTCTTGAGCAGCCTGGTCTGGTGAAAGTTCTCCCTGCCCATGGAGGGGGATTGGAACTAGATGACCTTCAAGGTCCCTTCCAATCCTAGCCCTTTTATGATTCTGTGATTCTATGATATTTACACTTCAAGGAGATCTAGGTCTATCTCTGGCACACAAAGAGGTCAAATGCTGGCTCAGCTTCAATTTCTGAGTGTTTTTGCCCCATCAAATTACAGTTCAATTGCTTTGGAAAGGTTACTTGAGATTTTCATATGAGGGAAACTGAATATTCCTTTTTCTTTATGGCAGATGCTACCCACACACATCTACAGTATTTCTGTTCTGAAGAAATAAGCATTTTTCTATAGAGAAAAATCTAATGATTTTGTATTTTTCCAACTCCTTACTATCAATTGCAAATGATGCCACAGTCACAGACTGTACATTTGACAAAGGCTGATCAATGCACATTGAATCAAAAATGCCTCCATCATTTGGCAGAAAGGCTGTCACTCAGTGTCACTAGAGGCCCATCATATGCTGCTGCTGTTTCAGGATCACTCTGGACCAGCAACTGTGGTTTACTTCTCCCTTTGCAGAGGCAGCTTTTTCATTTCCCTGGCAAGCCACATGGGATAAAGATGCAGCTGTACCCAGGCAAATTTTTATAAGCAATTTGCAGTTAATAGTGCTGTTTTCTCCAGAGACTTAAAAAAACCCCAAACAGCTAATCAGAATGAAGAACATTTCCAGCCTCCATCAGTAACTTTCCTTTGATTTTACAGAATTACCGTAATTAACCAAAGACCAGAGATTCTTCTATTCCTGCTTAACTGCAGTAGGACCAAGGGGATCCAAACACTGTCAGAGTAAGTCCTGCCCCATGGACTTTGGAGCTGAGATGCAGACAACATGTAGCTAGGGACAGATAGCAGAGAGGAGTAAAAATGTAGGTAACAGCAGCCAGATTAAACAGATCTTGCACATTTTGACAAGCTAAACTGTTAAATACACTACTCAGAAAACTGCAGCTGCATGAACAGTAGGAGTGTTTGTTGGCTTTACTGTTACTATATTTACAGGAATGATCTGGCACTTATGGAAAGGTTGAGCT
The DNA here is from genome assembly GCF_036169615.1 of Heliangelus exortis. NCBI lineage: Eukaryota > Metazoa > Chordata > Aves > Apodiformes > Trochilidae > Heliangelus > Heliangelus exortis. The sequence continues at coordinate 5,734,887 of NC_092422.1, forward strand.
GAAGGATATGAAGATGAATATGGCACAGTGTAGTCTTGCCTGAGGAAGAGCTAGACTGGCTCTAGAAATAAGGGTTGTAGGAGTTGCTGCAACTTGGAGTTCTGAAGGGTATTGTAGCTCCAAGAAATATCTTCTAAAGTTAAAATCTGTGCCTGGTCTTCCTGGCACTGGGAATAAATACTTTCCTTGCTGGGAATGTAGTATCACTCTGAATATGTGGGAAGCAACTTTATGCAAGCCTTGTCCCACTTTGACCATTGGTTTGTCACTTTCTGGTTGTAGGAGCAAACTGAGAACAGGCTCTGCTGTAGAAACTGCACTTGGCCACAAAACAGGCAAAAAAGTAAGGTGTCCTGTTAGTAAAACAAAATAGCACACTATTGATTTTCTCCTCCACTTCCACTTTCAAAAGCACCGGGAATTGAAATCCAGTGGTACCCTGGTGGTACTCATAATGATACCAAAGGCTCAGACCTGGCAGTGTCTCCTACTGCATGCAGTTCAGCTAAATTTTAGACTGCCTTGTTCTGCCACATAAACATGTGCCTGGCATTAAATAAAAAATAAATTTTAAAAAAAGTGAGTAACTCCACATAAATATTTCAGACTCAGTGCAATCAAGGGTTGGATTAAATTAATTCTTTGGCTGCGCATATCTAACTTTAATGTTGATTTTTAAATGGGCTTTTATATAGTGCAATAATTCTACAAAATATTCTCCAGGTGACTACCAAATATTTAGAGCTTCATCTAGCACTTTTTAGAAATCGTAGCTCATTCCTAAAGGTTGTGCTTCCATATGGCAGGTTCTTATTATTCACTGTAATAAATTTAATATATGAATTTTTCCTTGCTCTCAGGACAAGCCCTGAGAAGTGTCAATGGCCCAAGACTTGCAGAGTGCTGAATTCCAACTGGCATTTGGGCTCATGCTAATCATGTTGTTAAAAAAAGTAGAGATGTTGCCACTTTTCATTAGTTACACGAGAGAAATGCTGTTACTCTATTTAGCTTTATGCACTGTGGTTTCATGAGGCAGGTTGTTAGATATATAAAGTATATATGAATATATTTTGTTCATGTGTGTATGTATCGTATAAAAATAATATTTTGTCTAAGAAGCATTTAATTCTAGGCACAAAAACATGAAGATTCTCAGTTAAAACTCACACACATTTTAGGTTCTCCAAACCTACATCTCAGCAAGACTTGACATAATATTTGTAAATTATACCTACAACTGTTTGGTAGATTACCTTCTCCTATGAATTTCATTCTCTGCTTGTCAGCACAATCACCTCTATTTATCTATTATTTCCACTAATTCATCCTATTCTCTGGACTCTGCATAAAAGATTTTTGCTCAGCTAGTCTCACACAAAATTAAATAGATTGGTATTTTTTAGATGGAGACTGTAAAAATTTTAGAGTAGACTTTCTTACTTCTGTGGGACAGTGACTGGCATTATGGGCTTCTAAACACTTGTGAAGTTACTGAAAGCCAGTATTATGTGAACAGAAAAGGAAATAAAACTTAGGATATGTGGATTTAAGATGTAAAGCTCTCTCATTTAAGAAAACTGATTATTACAGATCACCACAAGGACATCCCTTGAGAATCAGATGTCCTTCTTAATGAGTTGATGTTAAAAAAAGAAAAATTGAAAAAATTGTGTGCTGATCCTATTAAAAGTAGTAGAGTGTGGGCTGTAACACTTAATCCTGCAAGCCATGAAATCAAGGTTGAAACTCTAAGCAAGGCAATTAATGCCACTGCCACAACTCATTTCAGCTCCTGTGCCCAGGCAGTTTGTACATCACTCTGTCCTCTAAGCTCAAAGAACTGGCTCATGCTCAGTCTTTAGCAAGATTTTTGTGAGAGCTCAAGACTTTTTGCCCCTGTTTAACCTCCTGTATGGATCAGAGTTAAATGGGTATTATTCACCTCTGATAGAGCTGTATCTAGTGAAAAATACTAAGCTACAGCCTATGATTTTGAAATCCCAACCTTAATTTCAGAATGTCCTATATTTTATATAACAGCATCAGAAAAAAAGATCTAGGAAAAAATTCTTTTGTTATAAACTCCACTTCTCCACTCATCTAAGGGTGCTAACTTACTACTGAAATTGTTTCCTAGATTTCTTGGAGTATTCTTCCTACACAAAATGAAAGGTTTGTCTTAATTTTTCTTGAGGAAAGTGGTGGAGCTTAAATGAGATGAGTTCCAACAGAAATGTTTGTACACCATGTTTGAATATCAACACATGGGAAGCTTCCAGACATGGCAGTAGATATGTATAAAAGGTAGAAAAAATCAGCATGGATTTGATTTAAAAGTTATTGTTTTCTTTTTCTAAGTAATTTTTTTTAGTTGGAAATTATATGGGAATTTAATTATTTGAAATCTTATTAAATGCCTTTTTAGCCCATCCACTTCAGTAAACATTAACTATGAGGCATGAAAAGACATTTAGAAAAAGTTTTACAGGGACAGTAATGGGAAAAATGTAAAGGTTTGTAGGTTTGGGGTTTTTTGTTTGTTTGTTTGTTTGTTTCATTTTTTAAAAACAGTGTATCCTAGGATATAGTTCAGCAAATTTTGGTCAAAAGAAATATTTGATGACCTTGGCAGAGTACTCTTATCTTCTAAGAGTCCATTCTATTTTAGAAATATTGATGAAGAACTTGCTATTGGGAAACATGTAAGTTGCAGAAACATTTTATAAAATCTTACTTACACAGCTTTTTGAAGCACCTCTCTTTTTCAGTCCATTTTTTAAAAATTCTGCTTATTTAAATTAACACATAATCACAACATTTTATAGTAACTCTCTAAAGCAAGGAGAAGCAGTCAGGTCTATTTTAATAGACAGACCTAAGTCCAGATAGACTTCTAGTAAAGTGAAAGTCATATAGGAAGACTCTGACCAATAAAATATTTAATCCATGACCCTCAAACTTGAAAGCAATTACCTCAGTCTCTCAGTCATTCATTTTATTTCATTCCAGTAGAGTAATGGCTGGGACTGATTTATGAAGAAAACAAACTTAAAAAAAAAAAAAAAAAAATAAGATTTTGTCTCAGGATAATATCATCAGAATAATAAATAATAATCAGAACCTAGTCTTTATTGAGAACTAAATATTATCCAACAATAATAACCAAATTATTATGATATTATGACTGTCACCAGATGACCACTCGATCAGTTAAACAGTTTGCTGCCTTTGTTTCAGAAACTGATTTTTAATGCACCTATTTACATCAATCACTTATTCTCTACAGAAACCTGAAACTGATCAGTTGTCCCTATTTCAGGCTACAGCCTGAGAGTCCACAGGTGCTTGTACATGAATAGCTTCCTTGGACTAAGAGCCACCAAGACCCAAAGAATTTAGGCACCTGAATACCACTGAAATTTTTAAATGAGCAAAGAGAAATCAAAATTCCACCTAAACCTTTGTTAGGTGCATTCTGAGTTTACATGCGTGCATTCTTTGAAAACTGTTAGTAAAATATATGCTCAACTTTATTAGCTGAATATCAGCCTCAAGACCCAGCCTGTGAACATAAGAAGATGGAGGCAGCCTTACAAGCTGTTCAGGATAGTGAATGGGGCATCTCCATGAGATTCTGGTTGAATAATTCTTGCTGAATAAGGCTGGACTGCATATTCAGGATAGTTTCAAGATGTCCTGAACACTCCAGATTCTTTATGCCTTGATGGCCTGTTTTATTCTTTGGCTGCAGCTTTGGACTAACCAGTGACTTCCAGTACAGTTCCTCTACCTGTACAGACACACATGGACTTCTTATGAACCACATGTAATTCAGGTGCTACAAACTCATCTCTCTCAAAAAGTACTTGAAAAGGACATGGGAAACTTGGGGGTGTTGTATACTTCTAGGCCCAAGAGAAGTAATTTTGCCCTTTTCAAGAGTCTGATCTGGTTGCTACTTGGTGGTCAGATTTGACATTTTCAAATTGTCCCTGGATTATTAGCTTTTGAATTCATTAGCCATCCTCAGCAAAATCACAGAGACAGACAGACACTCATACACAGAAGAACTCTTTGGGCAGAAGATGAACAGAGAAAAATCTAAACAAAAGCAGTACACATACTTTCACTTTTACTTAGGGGAATATCCTAATTGCTTCCACCTGAAGTCAAGATCCTGCTTATTTTCAGTTGTTTCTAACATAATGGGCTTTTCCTGATGCTTCAGCAGCAGGGGAGGGTGCCCCTTCATGTGGTGTCCATCATTAGGCACCTACCCACAAAGGATTATTGATATTCACTTTCTCATAACTGACATCCACAAAGCCATTCCCATTGCAGATCTCAAAACTGAACTGAAATTCAGGCTGTAACTAAAGGAAATGCTGCCAGCAGCAGTCCAGAAATATTTAAAAATCACTAAATCATTTAGCCATGTAAGAACCCCTCCCAGTGTCTGTAAAGCAACCAGTAAGTGTTGGTAACATTTAGCTTTATCCCTCATAATCACTCAGCACCCATTTTTCTTGTGTGTCCCGATTGATATTCAGAGAGCAGATAACTTTGCCTGAGATATGGAAGCACAGAGTCTGGATTTCTAAAGATCAGGCTAGGATTTTGTTCAGCCTCCATCAAAACAAAGTCCCTTCCCCTGTGCTGGAGGAGCAATTTTTCAAGTATTATATATGCCGTGAGGAACTTTGAAGTTAATAAATATTATTGTGTCATATAAAATAAAATAAAGCCTTCTCAGAGAGACAAAGATCAGCTTCACTACTATATAATATATGGCTTTAGCCCCTGGCAGGGAGTTCTGGGAGTTATACAGCATTTGAGAAATCTGAGTGCGCAGCAGTGGGTTTGGATTACAGAGATCTGAGTTACAAGAGAAAATTATCTCCCAGAAAGGTTTTATGGGGTGAAAGACTTATGTAAATGGTGCTTCAAAACTTGTAAGAAGAAAAAATTGTAGTACATCAAGCTCTTGGAAAAACAGAGGGAGGATATTTTGTGTGCTGTACAAGAACTTTCCTGATTTTTTTGTTTTTTTTTGGGGGGGGGGAGGGTGTTGTTTATTTGTTGTTTTTTTCTTCAATAATTCATAGAAAACATGGAAAAGCTTTCATTTTTGATTATGCAAAATTAGTTTCTATCAAATTCATAAGTTCTTTTTTTCTGCCGCTAGCTGTAAGAGTGAAAGCCAGCAACCTCTGCTTTCACACCATAACCTCAATGTGTGAAAGGAGTATTCCTGAAGAAAATACAGATGCTTCAGAAATATCATGGCTCCCTGTGAAGTAACAGCTTAAAAAGGCAACACATTTGAGCACCATCAGGAAGGGCACTGAGAACAGAAAAGAAGATATCATTTGCAGCTGCATAAAATATTGGCTATCACGTGAAGCAGGAGTGAAATAAGTTAAACAGGTATGGAGCAAATCTACTAAAATGACAAAAGGGGCAGAACCATCACTCTGTAAGGTGAGACTAAAGAGGTCTGCACTCTTCAGGTTAAGAAGAAATGTGAGGGCAACGCATTCAAGGTTTACATCCTGAAGATGGTGTAAAAATAAATAAAATATTAAATGAATGCAGAAGCATTAATGGCCACCAACATCGTGCTGCATGCATTTAGGGGACACTTTGTGAAGCTAAGTTAAAGAAGATTGTGAGGCAGATGCTGTCAGCAGGTCTAAAAATAAAATAGAGACATTAGATAAGAGTGGGTTCATGAACAGTTCTTAAAGGGGATGGGCAGGGATTTCCCTCCTAATGCCAGTGCTCCAGTGACTGGTGGAGAATGAAGGTAATGGGCTTCACATGCTTTCCTAAACTGTGTTTCTTATTGACACTGTCAAAGACAGACTGCTGGATGAGGTGGACCACTGATCTGATAAACCAGGTTAATATTATATTCTCTTTTCCTAGTGCAAAGTCAGGAATTTTTCTCTTGATTCCTAAGGAGACATCCAAAGAAAAACTGAAAGATGAAGTTGTAGTTCTGGGCAGAGCTACAAACAAGAATAAAATGTGGGCAATGGAGTGTGTGCCATTGGAGTTGTATGAGATGTGAAGCAGTCAAGAATGCTCCACCTCACCCAGCAGCAACAGGGATCCAGAAAAATTGAATGTTCTTGAATAGTCAGTGAAAATAGGATGCTCTTTTTTGCATGTGGTTTCAAATGAGTAGCATAAATTCAAGCAATTTAGGGACACCCTATAGGTTCTCCTGTGAGTGCAATAAAAGAGGCAAGAAATACCTATAAGAATTGACACTATCATTTTCCAAACAAGGTGGGATAAAACAAAGTAATCTGTCTCTCAGTTACTGTAACCATCTCCCAATGTTTTTCAGTAAAGATTCACAATGCATACTTTAAATATTAATGTGTTGTATGAAAATTAATTTTTTGGTGTTGTGAAACACTTGTGACTGATATCACCTCAGTTGAAGCCATACCTCTTAGTTCCCCAGTTGAAGTCATACGTTCTTGTTATTGAAGCTCTAGAAGAGGTTCAGGTACTACAAAACTGCATGTTAAAAGTAGCTGGATAGATGAGAAATAGGTAAGATAATCTTCCATGTTAATGGTGAGGGTAGCAAGGAAGTGGTTGACTTATTTAAGCAATTTGATAACACCATACCTTATGGTCAGACCTTATCTACAAAGGATGATGGCAAGTATTAAAAGAAACTTTATCTAAACTGGAGAAGGATGTCACTGGATTTTTTGAAATCATAGATTATGTTGAACAAGAATTGAATAGGTTTCTTCTCTTTGCTTTTGCTCCTGTATTTACCAGCGGAAGGAAAAATAAAAAGACAGGCATTGTTTTTTAACAGCATTCATTGTGTTAGAACTCTTTCTCAAATTCTTTCAATTGTAATTTTAAACATGAGAACAAAACCATAAATAGATATAGAGTCAACAGCAGTCCAGCCTATACATTCCGAGATTCAGATAATTTACAAGAATGTGTCCATGATTTCCAGCTTCTTATTTCATTCTGTTTTCTCTTTCTCATGATTATTAGCATGTGAAAAAGCATTGATTTATTTAACAATTCCATACCTTATCCAATATTCAATATTCATTCTGAATTTTAAAGTGTTTTCTGACAATCAAACATCATAACAGTTATGTTTGGTTCTGCATAAAAAAGCATTTGACATCAACATCAAATATCTGGCAGAATCAGTAAGACAATGTAGACTCCAACTTCCAGTTCTGCCTCTAGCCAGAAAACACTTCATTTTTTTAAACAATAAGAGTAATAACAAGTTAATAACTAACAACATCTGTTTTTAAGAAAAAAACCCTTACTGTTTTTGCAATCTGTTTAATGATAGAATAGTGTCAGTTCCCTATTCTCCTGGAATTTAAGGTAAGGTCATGGGCAAACTGGCAACATACTTGACCAAATTTAAAAAGTCATGTTACTTAAAAGTTAAGTAACTGTCAGAAAGACAGTATTTTCATCTGTTGTTAGCACTGCCCTCAAGGACTACAGTGTTGACTATCAAGAAATAGGCATATTTCATTCAAAATTTAAAACACAAGTCCCTTCCAAACCATGCTGAATAACCAAATGCATTGGTGAATTACTAGGTGGATTAAAAAATAACCACTACTACTACTAACTACTCGTGGTTTTAATAATGTGGTCATAAAATGCAAAGTGATTGAAACACCATTGACTCCCACGGTAACTAAGGGTAATATTTAACACAGCTACTAAAACTGAGGATTTTTAGATAAATAAATCCAGATAACACTCACTGAAGAACTTATGGTGTATGGCCAAAAAAATTCTTTGAATCAGAAATGCCAGCTTTCCAATAAATTCTGGAGATCTGGATATGTTCCAGAAAAAAAAGCCAGTGTTTAAAAATAGATTAGAAATTTTTTTTTTCGTATGGAAAGCTATAGACCTGAAGATACAACAACATCCCTGACAAAACTGTAGAATGGCTAATCTAAAACTCAGTCAATGAAAATTAGAAGAACACAGTACTATCAATGCTATTCTACATTTGTAGAAAATCAAAGTATATTGACAACATCTTGCAATGTTTACAACAGTTTGTGATTAAAATAATGATGTTGTTGCAATAGATTTCTGCAATACACTTGACATGAGCTTGAACAACTTCATATTCACACATAAAATGGATTAAAAACTTGTTAGTTTCAGAAGACAATCCTTAATCAGAAACATTTGTCAACCAGCCTCATTTCAAGCAGAAACCTGCAGAGATTTTTGAGTTCTCTTTGACTCTGTATCTTTAAATCTTGTTATCAGTGGCTTAGGAATAGATAGATACACAACAAAACCACATGTATAAAAAGGCATTGATTTTATTGATGGCCAAATGCCTAGGGAGTAATAAATAAAGGAGGTCCAGCTCATCTCCATAGCCTGTAAACCAGCCATATGTGTTTCAAATCTGAAAACACACAATGCAAGAATTTGGGCCATAACAGTGCAATGGCAGATTCTGTTTTGAAAGCTGCAATTCTGCAATGTTTTTAGGATGAAAAAGTGTCATAGCTGAGAGTAACTTTCCAGTACTACTTTGAAAGCAAAAGGGTTAAGCTAATCCTAGGATTATAAGCATGGAAATACTCCACAGGATAAAAAACCAAACTCTATATTTGTCCAAGTTACAGCTCCTGCTGTAATTCTGGCCACAATTCTGGTCTCCATATGTTAAGAAGGATCCTAACACCCTTGGAAAGGGTTCCAAAAAGAACCACTGAATGACGGATGGACTGGAAAATATTCATAACAGTGAAAAAATGGATGAGATCTGTCCCGTTATTATATCATACAAACCACAAGGGAAATACTTGATCACAAGCCATAAGATGCAATAAGCACCTATAAGAAAATCAGAAATTTGAGAATAGCTTTTCACTTCCAAAGATAAATATATTATAATTATATTTATTTATAAATATATATATAATTTCAGAAGAGAAGTAAAGCAAAAAAATTTTAACATGGTAAATATTGCCATAGATTATTTGTGTTCAATGTCATTGAAACCAATTACACTTGCAATGCTTAATTCAGTGACTTTCTAATATGAAACAGCTCTGGCATTGTATCTAGAAAGATGCAGACTGTTATTATTAGCAGATCTCCATTCTTGGAAAACTCAAGTCCCATAACAACATAGCTGCCAGAGGTATTCATGCACTGCATTAAAGAAATCAGGGCCTGAAGAGACTCCTGTAACTGTCCATTCCCATTCTTCATTAAAGGAATTAATTAAAATTCATTAAATTCATTAAAATTTCCAATTTTATCTCTTTTTATGATATTTTGTGTCTACGCAGTTTACTTGTCATGAATACAGAAGTTTATCTAATCACATTTATCTGTCCTGAAAAAGGACATCTTTTACTATCTGGTTTTTGTTGTTGTTGGCATTTTTTTTCTATCCGACTTTGGGATTGTTGAAGAACTTATCAGTATGATCAAAATAACAAAATTCTGGGGAAAATTGCCACTCCCAATTCGCTGACTCTGAGGATTTTACAAGGTGCTGCAGTATATCAAGTTAGTCATTTTGGCATACTCGGCCATGCAAAAAAATTATATACATTTAAAAAGTTTATATCTTCTGTTTGAATTCATACATCTTCATATAACTTACCATAATATTTAATATGATCCAGTCTACCAGCCAGAATATGTCAGGAGTGAGTATTGATCCTTTCTACTTGGATAATAAGACCTGTTTTCTGATGCTTGCTCAGGATAAATAAAATTGGCATGTTATTCCACTTGTGTAAAATGCAAAGCCAATTCTGGCCATTAATTTCCCTTCAGTCTTCTGGCAAGTGGATCTCAAATGGATCCAGCTGTGCAGAACTGCAGATTAGAAAGTAATTTTCAGTTAATTTCAGTTTCCTGATGTATAAAAGAAGGAAGATGAATATAGCACCCATCAGAAGAAGGACTATGATGGGCAATATCAAGCCAAATCCTTTAGGGTACTGAATCCCTAAAAATGCTTTTTTGTATCAATTATGAAGGAAAGGTGTAAGAACAGGTACTTGCACGAAAGTCTTCCATGTTATCCTACAAGTTAGATTCATTCACTTGAAACAGCAATATCCTGCAATCATCTACTACATCTCTTACCACCTTTGTGGATCTGAAGCTATCCCACAGAAAACACCAGTTGGATGAGATACCATGTAAAAAGATGGTGTGACACTTAATTATTTCAGCAGGTACAGCATACAATAGAAAATAAACCCACATGAATATAATTTCCATTAGAGCTTGAAAACTGAGAGATTATTGAGCTTCTTCCCCATCCTTCTAACATACAGACAGAGCTTCTCCATTTAATTTGTTTCCAGATTACAATGGAAAAATGTTATCTTTCATTTCATGACTAAAAATGAATCCAAAGCCCTAAAGGATGAAAGCTGTGTTGCTACTACAAAAAGTCTGGTCCTCTACGTAAAATGGTTTTCAGACTCAGCTTTGGAGCAGCAAATTTCCTGATACCCCCCAAACTAATAGGAATTCTCACCTGTCCAACAATTCTACTCTAATTACCATAAGGTACTTGCACATTTAAATGTTTATACGCTATTTTGCCCTGATTATCACAAGACCAGATCTGAATAGAACTATTTTTTTATTTGGTTGGTTGTTTCTTTTGAGTAACAAGACTTTGAAACTTATGTTTTAGTTTCCAGTGTGAGTTTATGTCATATAACAGGATCATATTTTCAAGCTTCACCTCAATGCTCTGAAGACAATAAACATTTTTCACTGATGAGGCGTGATTGATATGTAATGCCTTGCCTAAGGAGTGAAAGTTTCAAGTACATGTTCATATATCATGAAACATGGAATAGCTGGTCAGTAAACTCTTGGGAGAAGGGATGTTGACTGTTCTTAAGCCTGGAAATGAGCTTAAAGGTATTCCCACTTTGTTTTAAGTAGCTTTAAGAATCCTCTATCACCTATGTCTGAAGATTATTGTTAGATTTTAGCTCCCAGGATCAGTCCTCATATCTTTTATACTCTTTACCAAAAAGCTCACGGTCTTCCTCTGGTGCAAAATCAGGTATAGGTCAAATGAAGCTTTCCACCTCATATCTCCCCCAGGTTTAGCAGTAGCAGTGCTGCCACTTCATTTCCCTCAGTAACACACAGATAAGGACTCACCACCAAATCTCTGACAAAGGTTGCTCTTGCTAAGAATCCTGATCGGAATGATGAGCTCTCTTCATCTACCTACACTTGCTTTCCAGCTTTGAAAAGCTGCAGCTGCAAATGTAGTTGTTCATAAATATGAAATTTGACGTACCTTTGGATGGATATGGTTATTTAGTTAAAAAAAGACCATGTTGTCTGTGTAGATATAGCAGCAAATTAGCACCCAGCATGTGTAGACCCTGCTCCTCCTTTGGCCACAAGGGTTTCTTTGCAAAATTTGCCACCCCACCATTCACTTTGCTCTGGTGTAAAGTAGAGATATTAAGAGTGGCATCTCCTGCAAAGCATCCTGGGACTTTTCAGTAAATATTGAAGTTGAAGTTCTATATATTCATCAACTATTCTAGATAATAAGAAGGAAAGAAGGAAAGAAAGAAGGAAAGAGAGAAAGAGAGAAAGAAAGAGAGGAAGAAAGAAAAAAAGAGCAAGAGAGCAAGAAAGAAATCAAGCAAGAAAGCAAAGCAAGAAAGCAAGAAATCAAAGCAAAGGAAAGCAAAAAAGCAAAGAAGAGAAGAGTAGAGGAAGAGTAGAGGAAGAGTAGAGGAAGAGAAGAGGAAGAGAAGAAGAGAAGAGAAGAGAAGAGAAGAGAAGAGAAGAGAAGAGAAGAGAAGAGAAGAGAAGAGAAGAGAAGAGAAGAGAAGAGAAGAGAAGAGAAAAGAAAAAAGAAAAGAAAAGAAAAGAAAAGAAAAGAAAAGAAAAGAAAAGAAAAGAAAAGAAAAGAAAAGAAAAGAAAAGAAAAAAGAAAAATAAGAAAAAAAAAGTTTCAATTTTCAACTGTATAAAGTAGGGGTAATGAAAATATCAGAGTGAAATTTGTATGTTCAGAAAACATCCAGTTTTCTAGCTAGGGACTCAGTGCTTTGCTCAGACTTTTGTACTACAAACAGTGCACAGGCAAATGTGGCAACTGTTATTTCCTCAGCAACAGTGAAAATACAGCCCCAGCTTCATCCTATTCTGGATTTGCTTGATTTTCACTCTCTTTGGGATGTCATCATGGGAACAGTCTTGATTACCTAATGTTCCTTAAAATGGTACTAGCTTAGCTAATCAGTGTCATTCTGTTGTTAAGCAGGATATTTTTCTTTTCCGAAACTATATCGATTACCTAATTATTGCCATTAAAAGCACCCTAAACCAACACACATTTAAGCCAGTGATGACATGGTTGCTATTAAAGCCCTGACCAGTAATACTATTCTACTCAGGCTGCAGAGCTTCACTATTTTTTAACACCTTCAATTCACTTACTGTTCCAGTATTTAGTAACTTTCCCCCAGCTACTACCAGCAGACAGTGCAAAATTAATGATAAGCAATGGGATTCTACAACTTGATCCAGAAAGCTGTGAAACTATACACAAAGAAAGGGATATGGCAGCAGATATAGACACTGCACCTGTATCTAATTTTTTAAAGGTAAATCTTAATTCCACTTCATTCAAACTTATTTTAGATAGTAATTGACAACAGAAAAAATTACAAAATTGGCAGGAAACTAAGACTCAGGTGTTGAGAATTAAGAACTTCAAACTGTGAAGTAGAATATACATTTGTATCTATATATATATTGCTATAGCATCATTAGGAGAATTTGGCTTTACAGCTGTATTTATGATTATTGAAAGATACTTTTTACATTTATCCATAAAAATTACACATACTCAAAAGCTCTGGCACTTCTTAACAAGGCAGCAGTCAGCCTGTCTGTCTCCCTAATCATGGGATGCTTTTAACCTGATATTCAAAATTCTTTTGGGTATTTGCCTAGGTGACAAATCATTCCCTTTTTCATTTCCACTGTGGTCTATGTGTGCTTTCTGAATCAGGAATTGTACATATTACTGCATATATGTTTGTGTGTGTGTGTGTGTGTGTGTGTATTCCCTCCTGCACAGTGTATTATCAATATCCTCTTTTGCAGTATCTGTCTGTAGACAGGCAATGGAGTTCCAGTACCATTTTTTAGTTGGTGCATAGCATACACTATAAGCAGTGGATTCACATTGCAGATACAGTTTGTATAAAATATATACTGTATAACATCAGAGTTTTTTAACTCCCAGCTGAGCAAACGATGCCAGGTACGTAGCACTCATCAGCCTCATGAAACTCCAGTAACTTTTAGAAAATGGAAAGGTGATGGTCTGTGAAGAAGCTGGATCAATAAGGTCTTTAAGGCTGCAGCATTACTGGAAGGTAAGTAGACATGGTCTGATACTTTCTTGGTAAAGTCTGACATGTCTTCAGGGGTGTGTAACTCCTTAGTGAGATATGTCAGAGAGGACATTAGGTATGCAAAAGCAGAGCCACATTTTCCTCCTATGTGGCATAAGATGAGGAAGGTAGACTGAATTCATGGATGCACTTCAGAGCACGTCAGCCAAGGCCCCATCTGCAATTACACAACAGCTGATGGTCCTTACCTTCACAGCTACACTAAGGGCTGCACTAAGATTTTGTGTCTGAAGCAGACAAAGAGGTCTGCCTGCATCATTCTTGTTGTGCTCTCTTAGCTTTACACACTGCAGCAAGAGAGACAGATGAGAAAGACATACACAGACTTACAAGCAGTCTGAATACAGCCCTGAGGGACAAGGTGGAACACAAAAATATAGCAAAACAGTTGAGAAGAGAGCAAAAATTGAAAGATTTGCATCCAGGCAGTGATAGTATTTGCAAAATTCAGCCTAACAAGCCTCAAAAATAGCTTCCTATGTATTCAATGAATTGGTAAGTTTGGCTGGTAAGCAATGTGAGAGTCACCAACTTGAATTAAAATTGGCTTGAACTGATTTACATTCAAATAAATTAATTTGAATTTTGACTTTTGTTTCTGCTGAAAAAAACAGAGTAAGCAAACCCATTAATCTATCATAACATGACAGTGTTGTCCTACGAGTTACTATTGACAACTGAACAACTCACGGAACTGACAACCAGAGAAGGGAATGGAGAGAAAGGAGGGAAAAAAGGAGGAGACTCCTACATTTCTTTCTCCTTGGTACAGTTTTTCTTGCCAAGAATGGACTTAAACTCAAGTTGCTTCTTGCTATATGACCTGGCATATGGACACACACGTGTTCCTGCACATAAGCATCAGCATGCTGCCCACAGTATACTTCAAAAACAAACGTAGTCCAAAAATATCCTCCTCTCTAAACAGGTTGTCTGTGTGTGTGTGCAAGCTTGAATGTGTGATTTATGCAAAAAATCTTCTCAAAATATTCTGGTTCATCAAAAGCCTAATTTACATACATTTTTGGGACACTGTAGAGGCTGATTAACATGACGTATCACAATTCAGAGGGAACGTTGACTGAAGCGTTATAGGAGCCTGGGATGCAGGAGCAAGAGGTAGATAAGCATATGGAGCTCAGTGAAAGAAACAGAAGGCTGTCTTTTCCATTATGATTTATGTTCCTCAACTTGTGAGAACTTGATGGCTTTCTGAGATAAGAGATTTGTTTAGAAAAACCTCGTACAATGAAAAGATCATTATAGAGCTTTTTTTCATTCATCTTTGATATCCCAGCTATGTCTTCTCTCCCCTTTTAAAGCTAGCAGGATTTGTTTTTTATTAAAAAGAAAGACAGTCAGCACTAAAACCTCATTTATAAATAGTATGTTAAAATATTTAATCAAAAGCAATTAGAAATAATTTTTTATCACCTGGATTTAGAGAAACCATAGCAACATTCATCCTGCAAAATAAAATTGAACAGATTTTTTTTATTAGGTCTTTTAAATGTGTGCAATAACTTACCCACACACCTGAAAATAGATTAATTCTACATTTTCACATTATTTACTTAGTTCCTTTTATTTCATTGGAAATTGACATTTTTCCAGATTCTTAGAATATGAGAGGATTAGTTATTCCCTAACTGCTTTCTCTATCACCAAAACAATGTAAATACCACTCTATTGCCAACCCCAAATCTCCAACTAGTGGAAACAGTAAGTAAATAGTAATTGGTAACAGTAAGTAAGCAGCTAGTATCCTTCCTGAAAGGAAATCTCCTCATGTGTTATTCACACTGCCATAGCTCTGCTTAGAAACCTTACAGCAAAACCCACTGCAGCATTTCACTGCAATGAATTACTCCTCCTCATCCCCATCCATATCCATTATTATTGGTTTGCATTGATTGATAGTCCAGAACACAGGAGACAAAGAGGAAAGTACTCACCATTCCAGAGTCAAATCATCAGCTGATAGAAGGCAAAATCACACATTATTATGTTATATGGGGTTGCTTATTATTTTATAAACAGTATATTTATCTAGAGTTCAATGGAAGAAGTATTCAGCCTAAGCTGGCCTTCATGCCTAACAGAGAAGGGCTGGATCTTTGCAAAATGCAGCTCCGTTTCTTCTGTGATCAAGCATTAGGACTCATTTTTGTTGATTAATGTAGAACTGAATGTTGCCTAAGACACTGGAGGATTCAATTTGTGAAGTGTGAAGTTTCCACTGCAGAAGAACCCATATCTCCCACAGCTGCTGCATTATATTATCCCCAAGTCTACCTTGCTCTAGAAGGCTAAAATCCCATTCTAGCCAACAATGCTTTCATCAAGGAGTTAAGAAGAGTCAGAAAAGAATTAAACTAATGCTGAATCCCACTTTTGGCTTCCTGTTGTAAATAACACTATCATAAAGGTAGCCCAAAGGAGCTCTCAGACTAAGCAGGGAGACATATAATGAGTTTAGTCATCACCTTAGCCAGTGATAGGTGGCAGGTGAGCTGTATCACAGTCTGGGACTTGCATGAGGTTTTTAAATTTCCATTTCAGCAGGTTTTAGATATACTCATCACACATGATAAAGAGAAGGAGTGAGAGTTGTGGTTCACTCCCGTAAATGTACAGGTTATAAACCCACCTACAGAATGGTATAATCTAGGTCAAAATGATCAGGAGATGTTCTGGAAAGCCTTAGATAACATTCCCTTTTAATAATTTGCATTCAATATATATCAGGTAGTGTCAGAATTTGAGAATGAAAGGAAGGAGTCATAAGCATTGCCTTGCCTGACATTGACTTTCTGAGAAGACCTGCTGAGAAAGAAGCAGACCTTTCCTTGCTAAATGACAGTATCATGGTTAACCTCTGGATGTGATGTGCACTAACAGGCAGCTGCTGGTGTGTTTCCTTAGACTTTGCAGCAGATCTGTTTCTCCATTAATATGTCTCCATGACTCCAACTCACAGAGACAGCAAGGTTGAGTACAGACTGGCACTCATTGCAGATGGGTGGTGGCATTTTGCTATCTAGGGTAGAGAGGAGATGAATTTTTAAGCTTATGGGATGGCAATCTTTATCTCTCCAGCTTACAGGAAGGCTCCCAGGAGGCATCAGTGGCAGGCTCATGGGTGCTCAGTGTGACCACTGGGTGTCTCACTGACCAGGTTTTTGAAAAAGGGAAGGACAGTGATGATCCTTGCTGTGGCTGCACGCTGATGGAAGAACAAATTCAAGCACCAATGGCAGTTTACAAGAAGACAGGATTTGATTTACACCTACCTGACACCCAGCCTCAGAAAAGGTTGGTATATTGGCAATATCAGTCCAGGTTTGAAGCTTCCATGCAGAGTATTGCAGCTGCATTACCAAAAATTATTTCTGACAAAAGATTTAGCTCAGAACAGTAAAAACCTGTTCTCCCTCCAGCAGGTCAGTTCTCTTCCTTTGCATATTTGTCTTAGTCAAATCAAAGTCTTAGTCAAATGCTTGACTATGACTGCATGTGGAATATGCATGTTCCACTCAAAGTTGAAATTGATGTTACTGATCATGCCATCAGTTAATTTTCTCTGAAGGGGTTAAGTGAGATGGAAGAAACTTCTCCTGATAGCAGCCTGTGCCTGAAACCACACATTTTTATGGCATATAAAGCATCATACCAAAATAGCATTAAGGAAAGAAAAATTAAACAGGAGACTAGTGGCCAGGGGAGTCTGAAAGTTAATCCAGCATACTGCTGTGAAAAGGCTTGCCATCTGCATCCTAGTTTGCTACAATATTTAAGCTTCATGACATTTTCTTTCTTTCATCTTCATTTTCAGCTATCATTCATGAGAGAGCTGAAAAAGCTGTGCAGTGCTGCAGTGTTGCAGCATGTCTGTGATATAAGATGGTTTAAGAAATCCCTGTTACAGTGTGTAAACAGATAACTGTCTCCTGCAACAACTCTGCAGATGTTTGGATGGCAGTAGTCTCTGATAGACTCCCAGCCATGGAGCAGTGGTGCTGGCACTCCAGAAGTGCAGAAAACCAGGCTCTCCCTTTTTCCCGGCAGAAGGATGGATGCTGTGTTGCCTTTGCCAGTCATTCCAGAGTTGAATGACTCCACTAAGCTTTTGTGAGCTGTTTTAAATCCCCTTCTTTATCTCTGGTAAAGATAAGAGACAGCTAAAGGCACCTCTTTGCATAAAACACCTCAAAACACTAGAGGGCCGCTTGGCTTGGAAAGAGAAATGCTGGGGCTGAGACACCGCAACTTAACAACACGCATCCGAGGCTCCGGATCCGGCTTTGACCAGCAAGGAGGAAGAGAAACACATCAGCAATTACATTTTATGAGACCGACAAATCTGCTTTGAAGACGTGCAGGGGAGAGGTGGCCAAGAAGGCGAAATGAATTACCTCTTGTCTCCTGCGAGGTGGTGCTGGAGGTCAGGAGGGAACCTGACACATCAAAGCAGGAGGAGGGAAGACTTTAGATGCCTTAAAGGGAATGAGAGAGGTTTGGGAGGGAGTTTTTTGGGGTTTGTTGATTTTTTTTTTTTTTTTTTTTTTTTTTTTTTTGTGGGTTTGTTTTGTGTGGCTTTTTTTGTTGTTGTTTTGTGTGTATGTGTGTCTTTTGGGGGTTTTTTGTTTGTTTTTTTATGTTATTGTTGGGTTTGGGGTTTTTTTCCCCCTAAACTTTGGTGAAGGAAAAAATAAAAGGTGCTTGCTCTCAGATACCTGTAGCTGTCACCATACAAAGCAAGGTTTTTGTTCCTAGTGAGTAAAAAGACAAATTCTCCCAAATTCTCCATTTTGGCTACTTTTCCTGGAATAAAACCAAGCTTTAGAGGAACAGAGCCAGGTCCTCAGGTCACAGAAATTCAAACAGTACCGAGGGAAAGTGAGATTTTTACACCAGTTTGCAGCCTTGTAAACAACTTCTGTTCATGTAAACAACTTCCTACTGCTTTCAGGAAGGTAGTCTGACTTCCCCTCCCTGGAAACAGAATCTGACCCATCAAATCGTTTTTTTCTCCTATGAGTTTAAAGATGTTTTATGCCTGCATATCACGAGTCACAGCTCGCTATGACAGCGGGGGGGTGGGGGGGGGCGAACAACAACAGAAAGTTTGCACCTAAGCACCAAGCTGATTCAGCTGTCATTAAAAATGAAGACAGATGAAAGGGACAGTTTTTCCCCGTCCCCCGAGGAGGAGACACTGAGTGACAACACAGCGGAGGCTGAGGGCTGGAGCAGCTGGGAGGCTCAGCTCCCCGCCCGGGCTGACCTTGGCACCGGTGAGCATCTCGGTCCGGCCCGAGTGAGGACAGACTGCCAAAAAGGTGCCCCTGGACATCAGGAAGCTTAAATTCGCTTGGAGCAGGCACGGAGAGCTCCACTTGTCACACTTCTGGGAGGCAGGTGCTCTGCAGCTCCCGGCGCTTCCCCAGATACTGGGAGGATTTTTAAAGAAATAATCACAACCAGCCTCCAGAGGGTTTCTGAGAGATTTTTGTGTGACACAGTTCCTGTCTGAATGTTTTATTCGGCTGTGTAGTTGCAGAGAGCTGCAGTATGACCCATTAATAGGATTTATTTTTTTTTTTTTTTAGTAATACAGAAGTCATTGAGATCTACAGGCAGCTAGGATTATTTAAGTTTTTAGGTGAATTATCTCTACGTGCATGCACACATGCTGCCTCTGTATTTTCAAGACTATTCTACTTCTACCTGCAGGGGAGGACCATCTCTGCTGCTTGTATGATTTTGATAAATTACAAACAGGGGAATTTTCCTGAGGGGAGATTAGTCAAATCACTTCCCATCCTTAAAGTATACTGGGCTTCTCTTCCCTTAGCAACACCCCCAAAATAAGTTTTCAGTCAGTGTAAATACAGGATGCACCGCTTTAGAATTTAATCATCATAACATTAGCAATGTCTTGGATAAGCTCAGAAGAAACTCTATAGCATTAGGAAAATAACATCTCACAAGAAAACAGTATCTGAACTGTACTTCATTTTCATTGCTGGTGACCCATTAGGAAAAGAATCCACAAGTATAAGCAATGGATCAAGTTGGCTGTGAGTAAATAAAAGGTAAAGTCACTTACTTACTGCAGCACATCCTTACCTGTACTTTGTCTATTTGAGGAAACTCTTACATGGTGCTTATCACAATATCTCAACCTGCAGAATTCTTTTAATCTAAGATTTCATCCTCTTGAAAAGTCAGAATTATCATAGAAATCTTTGGAGCAAAAATCCAAACAGTATGAATATTCATTCTCTTCACAGCTGTTACATCTATGGAAATGCAATAACAGCAAACTTTTTGGATTTGGCAAAGACTTTTTACCAGATGAATGCATGCCAGTAAAAGAACTTAAGTGAAGTGAAAAGCCTGGCTCAGTCCTCCTTTCTAAAAAAGTGTGCTGCAGTCCAGAGCATTTTGAAAGTTAATGAAAGAGTCTCTTTTCAAATTTCAAAAGATGTATGCAAATTTCAGCTGGCACTGCATGCACAGACCATATTTAATAAACACATCAATTTGAAAGCAATGTTCCATGTCCACAGTTAAACAGCTGATGAATGGAAATTTTGCCCTGATAGAAATAACAGGAGTCTATTTGTGTGATATGAAATGCAGTCAGAGTTGTCATCTTCCCTGAAACTTTAATCCAGTCATACGGTTCTACTCCTTGATAAACAATCTGCAGGGTTAACTGAGGGGTGGCAAATAAAAAAAAAGCAAGGAAAAAAAAAAGGTACCTGTCCATTTATTTCTATTGCTATGATTTGCTAAAGCCCTGCTCCAGCAGCTCTCAGTGGAAACCTGCATAGACCAGGAATGTCTGCAACTGAGATGCACAGATAGAAACATTCAGCACGAGATGTAAGGTAAAGAAGACTGCAACATACCTTCAGCAGTGTGCTCCTTCCTTCATTCCTTCCTTCCTTTCTTCCTTCCTAGCCAGTTCTCAGGAATATTCACTACTGATGGGACTAGGAAAGTAATTGTAAATGGACTGCTAATAAGTAGATTCGTGAAACCAGATGTGACAGCAGGGTGTCACTAGGTCCTTTTTAAACTTGCCTCCAGTGCTGTCTCCGAGTTCCTCCAGACAGAATTAGACAGTTGCTGCTAGGATCAGAGCTGAAGAAGCAAGGGTGCTTTTTGACTGCAGTTGCTAATGCTCCACTTTCAGGGAAAGCGCAGAAGTATGTGTGTGCCTGCACTAACTGCACACACTCATCAGCCTGCTACAAGCAGGGAGATGTGATATGCATACTGAGAGAGCAGTGCAGGGAGGAGTAGTCCAGAAGCACACCCAAGCCTGTTCTGCTAGTAATTGCACCCTACTGACCTCCCTGGGCTGGAGCACTACTGTATAATTCATCAATAAGTCTATCAGTCAATAAGCAATGGATCTGAAACAGTGCATAAGGGGAGAGGAGAGGGGACAAATGCATCTTCAAGCCTTCAAACAGCAAACTTTCGGGATAGCTGTTGTACATTTCTCTGCCCTTAACGCTCCAACTGCAAATGTCATGGTCCATAGGTGAAGGCAATTGGATTTTGTTTTAATTAATTATCTGAAAGAGGATTTCTTTAGCCATGATAAAGCAGATTTTTAACAGGAGTCCTTAATGAGAATTATTATTATTCCAGGGTCTGTAGGAGTGCCAACAGATCACACTCCCCCACAGAATGAAGATGGCCCCACACTCCCACAAAGTGGTGTACTGGCTTCCTCTATAAAACAGAACATACAGTCAAATTGGGCATAACAAATGCAAGAAATATCAATATTTTTACTTTTTAGGGGAGAAAATGAGCTTCAGAGAGGGAAAAGGTATGCCCAAGGTCACACATGGAAGTTGAACCGAGATCTTCTGCATCGTATTCCCATTACTTACAAATAAAACTTAACTGAGGCGCAAATCCTCAAACCATGAAACAGTCCAAGCTGCCATTAACAGCAATATTTACTATGAGCCAAAGTGGCAAGTGTCCATCTTCTATTTTCATGTCTCCAGGTCAATTAATTTTTAATGGAAATATCATAATAAGAGAGCATTTTTAAATGTAGTATTTTCACATGAATTTGACAGTGCAAATTTGACAGGTGTTTCTGCTGGAATGTGCTCCATCTTTCTCTAGGAAAAGTGACCTGTCACATTAACTTATACACCTTTTTCAGCAAAGTTTTAGGATTAAAATGGTTTTGGCTGGTCAAGCTCTACTCTCTCTATATTGAGCAGCTCTGCAGTCCAGGAGCCCTGGAGTGGTTCTGGAGATCATCCAACCCAGGACTGGCTGTATCCTGCTTTATTTGTGATGTGTGATAAGATCATAGCTCAAGGTGGTGTGGCTGCAGGCCATGAAGACAAACAACAGGACTTGAACAGTCTTCAGAGACTCCTCCAGAGTAGTAGCATATCTGCAGAGGATATATTCTGAGTTAAGGGTTTCTTTTTGACTATTGTTAGTTACAGACTACTGGACAGAACAAACAGCCTGAAGTCCGTTGTAGCCTTAATGAACAAGCTGTACAGAACAGACACACCATTGCAGAGATTACAAAATGCAGTAATATTGTAAAAAATACACTAAAATTACACTAAAACCTCTTACATTTTTTGTGTGTGTATATATATATATATATGTATGTATGTATGTATTAGTCTTATATACTGTTACATTATCTGTGTAAAATCACTCACTGTTATCTTAGTTCATGCTTGTATCAACATTAATGAGAATTTCCCATTAGGGAAAAGAATTGTGACCCTGAAAAAAAAGCTTTGGAAACCCAACAGGTATAGTTCTGTGGAGTATTTTCAGAGATGCTGAACATGGCTAATTTAATTTATCAGATTTAGCTGCAAGCAATGCTTCAGCTCTTGTCTTGCATCAGACCCAGACATTGTGGCCAGTCCTATATGGTAATTTTTTTCCACTCTAGAAAATGAAGCACCCAAGAAAGCTCCAAACCCTGCAAACATTTTCTCAAACAAGCAATAAACAAAAACAAGTAGCACAATGGGACTAGTTATAGGAGCAAAATCACCGTTTATAAGGTGTGAGTTTTTACCACGATATGTAATGCAGACCTAATGCAAAGACTGGGATTTACTAAAGAACCTGGAGATGCAAAGAAGTGTTGGAAAGACTGAAATGAACAATTCCACAGGTGAGGAAAGAGTTGTGTAGAAGTATTTTGGGCACCTAGAAGTGATGTAGGAAACTAGGATCTTAAGGACCGACAACATTGAGGGTGGAGTAAGAGATGCTTAAAACTTGTTTGGCATTTGCTACATGGCTAGGAGCACAGCTACATGGAGCACACTGATAAGATGTGGATCTCTGTTCTCCAACCTGCTCGGAAGTCATGTGAAGGCTGGAAGTCCTGTCCTCCCTCTGAGCTGATTGGCATCTCTGGGAAAATCCATTCTCAGGTAGTGTTCTTAGTCCTGTCTGAACTCAAGGGCTGACTTAAATTTATGTGAATCTTGTCAGCATCGCACCATGCTCAGGGCAGTCACCATTGCTTCTCTGTAGTCTAAAAACAACTTGGGTTTAGTGCCAGGATAATCATGTCACAGGTCACTGCTGTTCTGGTTATTGTTACAACTTTATTGTTACAGCTGTAAACAAACAAACAAGTGAAAAAAACCAAACCCCAAAAGAGAACACCACCACCCCCCCCCAAAAAAAAGAAACAACAACAACCAAAACAAAATGAACAAAAAAACCAACCAAACAAAAAGAATAAAGGAGAAAAAGTCTGAGAATGGGTTTTATTGCATGTTAACTTAGGTTCAGAAAGGATTCTAGGAGTTCTGGGATTTTTGCCAAATCTCTAAGCATCTGACAATACTTACAAGTCATATTAAACAGTAAATAACCTACGAGCTATTTGGGAAAAAAAAAAAAAAGAGAGACAAAACAAACCTAAGAATTCATTGAATCAATATCACTCTATAGAATAAGAAAACCCTCTAAAAATATCCATTTTTCCTGCAAGATAGGCACTTTTTATGAGGGGGAATAAATATCCTCCTACTCCAGAAAAAAACAAGTATGATGCATATTGCACTGTGATGTGGAAAGCTCTCCATAGAATATTTACCCAAGCAGTGAAAACAGCATCTCCCTACAACCTTCCCTCAAAGGATATTGCATTTTCTTCTGAAAACAGATTATTGAGATGAGTGAAAGGAAAAAAAAAAAAACATAAACATTTGTTCTCATTGTTTTTAAACAAAAAAACCAAACACATCAAAAGTCCAAATAATTTAGTCCAGGTTTTCTTTTTAGCATTCATTTATTTTGGTTGCCTAATTGCCTATATTTTAGACAGTTTTGTGAAGCATGATTTTACAGAAACAGCCCCTACCCAGAAAATCAAACTCTCAAAAGTTCAAAGAGGGCACTCAAGGACAATATTTGCATTGAAAACCTTAACTTTTAGGTTTGTTATGTTGTAAAATTTCAAAATATTTAAGATAAACACCATTCTATCCTAAATCAACTGGCTTTTCTGAAATCTCATTAGTAAGTATGGTCTGAAATTTACATAAGAAGCAGCATAACAAAGTATCTTCACTCCCGATTTTTCACTAACATTAAGGTAAATCAATTCTCAAAAGACAGTGTTAGGAAATATACTTGAGCCTAAAATAAATTAATAATCTAAAAAGGGTGCATTAAAGGTGGTTAGTACTGCATAGGTTAGTCTATAATAGGAACCCAAGACAAAAAAATAGTAATTGTTTAATCAACATTCGGGGGTTATTTGGTTTCATTTAGTAGATTCAGGAATAAGTTATACTTAGAAGATTTTATAGCAACAAACCATTGTCAAAGGACTGAAGAAGGAGGTCAGACTTGGAGCTGTAGGTAACCACAAGTATGGCTCAAATAGTAAGACCCACAAAATTGAGTTTATTGTTTCCCAAAATTAAGAGGCCAATATAAAATGTGTGGGTGAAAGACAGCAGTAATCACTTCTGTTCCCAAGGAATTCATTATGTCTGCACATAACTTCCTTGATTTCATGTTAACAGAGCCCTGAGGCCACTTACAGATAGACAGAAGTCAACAGGGTGCTGCCTGTATGGAGACTGCATTGCAGTTCCCAAGGTGCTGGTTTATTCCCAGAGAACAGACTTTCTAGAAAATACTATTCAGAAAGAAATTCCAAAAAAAACCCCAAACAGTCTGAAGAAGAAATTCAGGATTGCCCCTTTTTTTTTGACAGTTTTCCCCTAACTCCATGGGGAAGTGTTAATTCCACGGGCTGTGTTAATACTGTCTTAGCATAAATCCAAAGGAGAAATGTTTTTTAAAACAATGTGGCAATTAGGTAATCTTCAGTTTAAATTATTTTGGGTTTTGAATGTTTTTTACTTCAATAAGTCCAGAAAAAATAAAGGAAAACATTAAAGCCCTTCAGCCGGAAATTTCTCCTCCTTCAACAACAAATCTACACACGTTTACCAAAACAAATTTTACAATGTATATAAAATATAATGCATAAAGGAGACTCCTGACACCTTCCCTAAGTCACAGCAGGTTATTTTCTGTAAAGATAAAACGATTCCCAAAGCAAACACACTCAGGACAGAGCCCAAAGCAGCAGCAGACACTTTAGATGTTAAAAGCACCTTGAAATTACATCTCCCTTAAGGGTGTGGGAGAAACTGTTCCATATAGTGGATTCACTTCATGTGTTTGTGTGTATGGATAGGTGTATGCATGTTAATGATCTGTAACAAACATTCTGGAAAGTCAGGGATTAATATGTATAACTATATATACATAAATAAATATACACACACACACATATGTGCCTATATTTTAATTATTTAAATTGGATGTAAGTATTTCACATATGTATGTGTGTGTTCTTGCATGTATGTGCTTGTCTATAACATATGAGTGTATGTATTGAAATGAATTCCTGTACTGACATTTTGATATTTGTTAACTTGCCTCACAGCAATACGGAAATATTATTGCCTGAGAATAGATGGTATTTAGGAACTTAAAGCCCACACCTCAATACTATATTGCTGCTAAGCATTCCACATTGCACATTCTAAAGATATTGAATTTTTTCTCCTCATACTTTCAGAGCGAGGGTATATGAATGTCATTCAAGCAAGACTGTGTATTTAACCTAGAAGACACATCTTTTCTTTAACACTGAACATTAATAATTTACCCTCTAAGATATTAGAACAGCATCAAATTCCTCTCATATTTTTACAAGATTTGTATGTGGCAACTAGACTTTGGGGTTTCTTTTTGGGAGCAAAGTTCTTTAATTGTGGTCTATACATTATCAACCGTGCTTTCTTAAGCTTTGAGTAATAAGTGATTTTAATGCTATATTTGAGTTTTCAGTAACATTTGTATTTATGAAAATTAGTGGCTGACAAAGACCTGTGAATTGGAATTCACACCAAAAGTCAAACATTAAAAAAGAAAAAGATGTGGAGAGAATGTGACGTGACTGCTTGATTACTTTTCAATTTTTTCCTCTACATTTATGATCTGTTTTGCAGTCTCCATTTTAAAGACAAGATAAAAGTCAATTCAGACTGAAGTCACCAGGAGAAAGATTCTGTAATTTAGAGGACTAATTATATCTCATAGAATCAAAGAATGGTTTGAGTTGAAAGGGACCTTAAAAATCATCTAATTCTGACCCCCTGCCATGGGCAGGGACATCTTCCACTGGACCAGGATGCTCCAAGCCCCATCCAACCTGGCCCTGAACACTACCAGGGATGGGGCAGCCACAGCTTCTCTGGAAAACCTGTGCTAGTGTCTCACCACCCTCACACTAAAGAATTCCTTCCTCATTCACAACCAGCTTCACAAATGTGTAATTCTTCAGCTTTCCTATATGACATTATGTCTTCTTCAGCAAGAACTGATGAAAGATAAAGTTCCATTGTTACTCATGGGAGGGGGTAATAGTCTTGAAGTAGTGGTCCATTTAGAAATATTTTCTTTATTCCTGATTGAAAGTCATGGCTCTAAAATACCAACAGCAAGGGATTTTTGGTTTGTAGCTAACATGTGCATTAACATATGCTTTCCTTAGTAAAGCAGTCATTAGAGGAGTAAATGTCAGGAATGAAGAAGATTCTAGGTCATATATTCTCTTAAAAAGCAATGTGCACACCCATCTGTCCCTTAAATGTCCCTGTGAAACTCTTAATGTGCCTTTGAGAAGAAAAATGGGCTTCATTTCTATATTGTGCTCTGGAATCCCATGTGTCTATGTTTAGTGAAAAGTTAAGTCTATAGATGGGGAGGATGTGACGAGTTTTGGTGTATATGTCAACTTTCAAAAAAGGCTTTAAAAAAACTTCATTGGTTTGGGAGCAGAGAACTCACTGACATGTAAGGAGAAGTGTTCCTAGATGGTGTAGACTCTATAATGTGGACATATTAATTATCCATGCTTAAACTAATTAAACAAAGATTAAATTTGGGCCCTGGCCAGACGACATGATCTTTGAAAAATATTTTCTTCTTCCCTATGATCATTAAACCAAGAAATTTGAATGCCTTTCTCTCAACCCCTGAAAGTTGACCCCTGATATTCTGTGATTCTGTGAAATAATTTAATGAGAAGGAAAATGTAAGTAAAAGTTTTTCTCCTTATCCATAATAGTCAGAAAGCACTGCTCTCTTCAGCCACACAAACTTACCTAAAAGTAAGCAGATTTTAGTAAACAACAGCCTTTCCTGCCAATTCTAACTTTTCATGGGAGGTGTATGTGTGCATTTGAAGGGGAGGAGGTTCTCCTGACCCAATTTACCTTTGAAAAGTTGGATGAGATCACAACCCCAGGGTTTAAGTAATTCAATATACTACAGAGCTAAAACCATTTGATTTGTATCTGCCTTGAACTATAAATAAAAGGTTCACCATATTTATTTTCTAACTTTGTTTTTTGGTACTGTCCCATGATTCCTTAATCTAATGGGTATTTTCATCCTAAAGAAAAAAAAACATTTAAACTCCTCTTAAAAATCAGCAACCAAAGTCATGGAAACTGCTGTTGGAGAAGAAATATGAACATCCTAGCATTCAATCCTATTGCTGCAGTCCAAAAAACAGCAGTAAGATATTTCACACATTGAGAAGGGTGAATAGGGAATGCTATTCTAAACTGGGATGTTTTGTTGTAATATAAAGAACAAAAGTTGTTTCATATCCATCATCATTTGTGTACTCAGATGGTAACCGGTGGGCTATTTTATTGCACAACGTTTTAGATCTGGATTCAGCCAAACATTTTGATGCACTTGCTTTCTTTTAAGCTCAAAAATATTCCTATCACCTTCAGCAAATGAAGGGAGTATCAATAGGAAGTATAACTGAGCTGGTGCAAATACTGCTGGGTCAGAGGAAAGAGGCAGCCACAGCATAGTTAGTGAGGTGCTAATTGGATAATGTGGTGAGAAACAGAGCTAAGTACAGAGGAAGGGCAGGAGGCTTAGATAACTAGAACAAATGTGAGAGCTGAGCTCTGGGAAGAGATATAAGAGGGAAAAAATGGACTCAAACTTTGTTTGATGTAGTAAGTCATTACCCTGGAAGACTCAAAGGAAAGAGAAAAGACTGAGTACTGTAGACTGGAGCAGAAACTCCCAGGCTGGACTCCACTGATAACTCCTTTATTAAAGCCCAAAGAAAAACAACTACATGGCCCTTCCAGAAAGCAATCCAAGAAAACCAAGCCTAGATATTTCAGTATCCAAATATGAGACTCATATATGAACTGTCTGAGGCTTCTTACTAAAGAATTCCCTTTTGTTGTGTCATTGATACCAATAATTGCTATTTTAAAGGTGCCAGAACCAGTCCAGTACCTGCCATTTAAACATGATGTTCAGATTCCCTGGCTGGGCTCCAGAATCCCCACGTTTCAGGAAACTGGGCAATTAGAATGCTACCATACAGGGCATGAAACCATTCCCTGGGTGCCCACACCCCAGCAGATGGGAGGCAGGTTGGAGTTAAAATTTTCAGAAGTGGCTCATGGTGGGGCCTATACCCCATGCCATGCAGGTATTTCTTCCTTTCGTTTAACTTTAGAATACAAATGCAGATCTCAGTCAAAAGACTTAGGAAAAAAAATCAAGGAGAACATTATGTAAACACTTTTTTAAAAATTATTTTTACCCTGCAAATTTGGTAAGACTGGGTTTGTCTCCAAAGAGACATGGAGGCTTCAGTGGTTCAAAACACTTTAAACAGACCTGGAAGGCATGACCAGAAGTGTTTTTTCAGACCCAGGGAGAGGACTGGCTGACCAGGTAGTTACTGCCAGGTTCCAGTTCAAGTTTTTTGATAAGGTCCCTGTTTTTGAAGATTCATGCCTTGTTGCTAAGCAGCAAATCTGTGGATTCCTGGTTCACCCATGTCTGGGGAAGGACCAGGGTGATGCCATCAATGAACTCCTGAGAGCAATTATCTTTCCACACTGCCCTAGGTATAACTTTACAGTGCTCAGAGTTACAAGCATATCCATGAAATCAGACACTTGTTCCTATTTGTTTCTGCTTGGTGAACAGACCTTGGCTGAGACAAAGGAAAAACAAGTTAGACAAGTGGTGACAGGGGAAGGTTCTTATTCTTCAGGATGTCACAGTATCTGTCCCTCAGACTATTTTTTTTTTCCTGTGAATTGTAAATGAAGATAGCTGAAAGCTGTTTGATAGGTAGGAAGATGTGCCCTCTAGGATGGACTATGGTGTGGCAACATAGGCAGTGCAGTGTTGAAAATTTATTTCTGGCAAGGAGGTAAAAGGGGCAGCCAGGGTCCTATCCCTTTTCTGAAGGAGGAGAGGATAAATGCTGACTCTTCCCACCAGAATCCATCACCTGACCCTCTAGCTTGATGTCACTACTACACTAATACATAAAATTATTGGCCATGGTGTACAGGCTTTGTAGTGGGATGCTCATATTATTTATTTTACCTAACCAGGAGCTCTCAAAGCTCTGTAGTTTCCCTGTGTAGCCAACAGAAAGAGATAGGTTCCTTGTGAGCTGGCTCAGAATGAAGAAATAACACATTGTCAAGACCTCAGCTGGAGTGCTCTGAATCCTTCTATGAGAGAAAAGATGTTTGTGAAAAATTTGGAGTCTTGTCAGAAGAGAGGAGAGGGCTCAAAACAGCCATGTCTGGCTGAGAGAGTTGGATAAAAAGGTCAGAAACCAAACAAACAAGCAAACAAAAAAGCAAACAAACAAAAAAGAAACACAAAAGAAAATATTAGAAAAAAAAAAAAAAAAGCCCACATCCAAACAATTCACTTTCCATAGGCATGGAATTTCAATGACAAATCAAACCATTTGTTCTCAATCCCTTGAATGTTTGACTCCAGTAAAACATTTTTCGTTCCAAATTATGAATTTACGGTGTCTTATAGGAGCCATGGTTCAGGCACTTCACATCCCTAATTTCATTCTGGGATGAAATCCCTTATATAATGCATCACAGTTCTCGGTCTTGGTAGGAGGAGATAATGCATCAAATATGAGCTGAACATCTGTCATACATTAGGGGAGACAAAGTCCTGGAGATCTTCCTGGCTGTGTAATAGAAAGAGATCAAATGTCTGGATTCAGTTAACTTAATTTTAGAGATGTGCAGTGTGGATGGCCACACTTGAACAAGTCTAGACAATTTATAACCAAAGGGACAGAAGCAAGCACTTCTAGAGCAAGATGCATTTTATTGACACTGTCCTGCAAATCTTTATCTCTAAACTAGAGAGGCACAGACTTTACAGATGGACCAATTTGTGGATTGGCTAGATGGTCACACTCAACGGGTGTCAGTCAACCAGGGACAAATGGCATTCTTCAAGGGTCAGTACAGGGAATGGTGCTGTTTAACATTTTTGTTGGCAACATGGGCAGTAGAAATTAGTGAACCCTGAGCAAGTTTGTAGATGACACCAAGCTGTCTGATGTGGTTGACACAGGGGAGGGAAAGGTTGCCATTCAGAGGGACCTGAAAGGCTTGAGAGGTGTGCCCATGGCAGCCTCATGAAGTTCAACAAGGCCAAGTGCAAGGTCCTGCAGATGGGTTGGGGCAAACCCAAGCAATTACAGGCTGGGCAGAGAATGGATTAAATACAGTCCTGAAGAGAAGGAATTGGGGTGCTGGTTGATGAGAAGTTCAACATGATCCAGCAATGTGCTCCTGCAGCCCAGAAAGCCAACCATATCCTGGATTGCATCAATAGCATCCTGGTCATTGTAATTCAAGAGAAGGGGCCTGTATCCTATGTACTTCTATCTCTTCTTACAATTCTACCTCTTAATGTAATTTCAAAGCCCCTGGGCCTTTTCAGGGATAATGAGTCTCCCTTGCATTAGAGCAAATACACTTCAGTATTCTGCTTTACCTCATGATTTTAGAGTTGCAGAATATGTTGAGAAGCAGTGGAAGGCCAAATAATCTCAGGAGCTGGAGTAACAAGCTGTGAGTCCATCAACTTTTGGTATCAGAAGTAGCACCTGTTCAAAATAATTATGAATTCATACAGTCACACTTTTAACTGAGCTGATTTACAGTCCTCAAGTAAGAGATCTCACCTCAACCCCTCTCCTTCTGCAGTGTTTTTTCCATACATTGATTTTGGGTTAAAGCAGTAAACAAATCTTGAAAGAATCACTAAATAAATCTGACATTAGACTTTTCTTTATTAATATATAAATCAATAAGCATAAAGGAACACATTCAATAAGAACAGGAAAAGCACTATAAAGCACATAACTTAATTACAACCTCAATTAAAATTATCCTTCAGCTCTGGATGACCTCTTGCATGTAAATCACTAGATTAACTCTGTCCTTTTATAACTTAGAAACAGCACAAATCTTAAAATTACCAGTAATGGGATGGTATTTCCAAAATCTCTCTGAAGGCAATAGAACTGAGCTATTAAGTTCAGCACCCTGGTATAGCAGTAACTATGCTGTACAAACCTTTCATAAAAATTACTAAGAAGTATTAAAAATCTAGATAGGTTTTGCCCATATCAGAAAGCTTTTCAGACCATAACTGCTCTGTTTCATGATACTGAGACCTAGATCTTAAATACTTTGCCTTCCCTTGTTCTTATTCCTCTTATATATTCAAATTATTTTCCCAACTTAAAATCAGCCAATACAGCTATTATCAAATATCTATCACCCTTCTCCTGCGCTATAAATTTTATCATCACAGGGACTTGTAAGAATAGGGGTTTTTTTCTCTTTAAACACTTATCCATGGAGTTTGCTTTCTTCCTGTGGATGTTTGTTGGTATCCCTCTATCATTAGTTCACAGTCACATGGAAAGCTAATCTAGTCAAGTCTTGGACTCTTTTATGTTCTTTCCTTCATTGATCTTTACTAAGAGATTTAGTTGGACATGTTGTTCTGGTTGTTGCAATATCCACTTTTTATAGAATACTACCAAGGAATAAATGAAGACACCACTGTGGCTAAAAAAATTGTAGCACGGTATTAACCATGCAGGTTTAGAACACCACATAACCAGCTGTGAAGGCATTTTCTTCTCCCTGGAGCTCAAAAAGATTCAGTGCACTGGCAAAATGTCAAGTTAAAAGTATTATACTGGTGATCTGTGGCACTTAAACTTTATTTCAACTTTGGTAATCATAGAATTGTGGAATCATAGAATTGTTTTGGTTGGAAAAGACCTTTAAGATTATCAAGTTTGACTGTTAACTTTGCATACTGCCAAGTTCACCACTAAACCATGTCCCCAAGCACCACGTCTACAAGTCTTTAAAATTCTTCCAGGGATGATGACTCAACCACTTCCTTGGACAACCTGTTCCAGTGCCTGAGGACTCTTTCAGGGAAGAAATTATTCCCAATATCTCAGCTAAGACTCCCCTGGTCACCAACGGGATTTAGCTCCATTCACCACAACTCTCTGGGCCCAGGTATCCAGCCAGTGCTTTACGCAGTGAAGTTTACACCATTCCAAGGCACAGGTGGTCAGTGTCTCCAGGAGAATGCTGAGGGAAACTGAGTAAAAGGATTTACTAAAATCAAGGTAGACAACATGCACAGCCTTTCCCTCACCCACTAAGGAGATGGCAAGTCATAGAAGGAGATCAGGTTAGTCAAGCAGGATCTGCCTTTCCTAAACTTATACTGATCACCTTGTTGTCCTTCATGCATGATGGCACCCAAGATTATCTTTTCCATAACTTTCCATAACTTTTCCCCATCACTGAGGGCAGACTAACAGGCTTGTAATACTCTGGATCCTCCTTCTGGCCCTTCCTATAGATGGGTACCACATTTGCTGCCCTCCAGACAACAAGGACATCCCCAGTTAGACAAAACACTTGGTGAGTTCTTCCACCAGCTCCCTCAGTACCCTTGGGTGTACCCTGTCTGGCCCCATAGATTTGTGTCTAAGTGGTGCTAACCAACTCCTCCTGGATTATGGGTGCTCCATTCTGCTGCTTCCTGCTCAGAGAGCTGGGTACCCTGAGAAAAACTTCTCTTACTACTGAGGACTGAGGCAAAGAAGGTATTAAGTACCTCAACCTTTTCTTCATCTTTTGTGACTCTGTTTCCCCATCCTTCCCAAACCAGTAAAGACTGGACATTGCTCTTAAACCTCCTTTTGTTGCTAAGATACTAGCATGTGGATAGGATGCATGTGTATGCATGTGTATGGGATATAAACTAGGCTCCAGAATACAAACTTGTATTATTTGTGCATTTATATGCAGGAGTATCTCAGAACTCTAGTGGTTTGGGAGCTATATGTACTAGGAAAAACAATGAGACAACAAAAAAGGATCTCAAGGCTCTCAGAAAGGAATGTTTCTACATACATAAGTATGGCAATCCCCAAAAAAATCTTAAGGGAAATTTTAGTAGTTTGCCAGCCTATAGGTTCTGCTCATTTGCTCCTTAACAGATCTTAAGTTTGATGTAGACATTGTTCTAAATAAAAATAAAAATAAAACCAAAACAAAACAATAGCAACAACAACAAAAAAGATTGGAGGAGCATAATAAAATTGGTTTCATGAGCATAATGATGCATGCAGGAGAAAGCTCAGAAAGCTCTAGAGTATTTTTGGGGAACCAGAGTCATTTTTTTCCTCCACAGATTTACAAGCCCTCAGTGTCTCTTGCATTATTATGTAGTCTTCTTTGCAGAAGTGCTTTTTTTCCTTCCAGCTTGACTTTTCTCATCATTCTTGTAATTAAAATCTCTTTTGATTCCATTTGGCATTTTACCATCTTCACACAAGGAAATACCTTGGAACTGGCCTGCCTGTGACTCACAGTGTCCATTAATTAAACTGTGTTTTAATTGGAGATTCTTAATCACCCTCACTTTTCTGATTGCAAGGTGGTTGTGTCTGTACTCATTTCCCCAGTGATTTCTTAAACGATGGATGTACAAATGAAAACTGACTGTACAAATGAGATTGCAGAGTTCCATATTTATTCCTATGCAATGATTCCTGCTCGGATTTGCTCCATTTACAAGAATAGTCATTATTTTTCTACCTGCTACTTGGGCAGATTTTACCTGGAATCCAGAATTCAAGCTGTGTCCTTTGCGTATACACTCTCCATGTAAAAAAGCTGGAAGCAAGAAAAACAAAATGAAAGAAAACCCTCTAAAGAACAGGCAGGGTATGTGAGAAACCATCTTGTTATAGTTTTTGTTCTAAGATGAAAGTTTTTGACAAAAATATTCTGGATTTCAGCAGAAACCCCCTGCAAACTTTTGGAGACTGAAAACATTAAAAAAACCCTGAAAAGTGACACAGAAAAATATTGTCATGTAAACTTATTTTTATCACATTATCACTTGAAAAGACATTTTTCCCAAGTACCTCCTTTTTGCTTACAAGATTTAGAGTTTAATCCATTGAAGCAACAGAAACTTCATATTGTATTAAGAAGGCTGCTTGACAGACAGTTTGATCAGGCTGGGATGTTACTATAGCTTCTTTAATGTTACAGACAGGGGAAAATTACAAAAGGAATAGTACATTTGGTACATATGTGGTTGAAAAGTACCAGTATCCAGAGACAAGACTGCACACTTGGGTTGTCTTCTCAGCTGTGTGATGCTGAATAAAATATTTCCATTCTATTCCCACTTTTCTTCCCCGTTCTGCTTCCCCTTCTTCTTGTATTTTGAACGTGAGATCCTCAGTATGAGTAGTTTCTTTTACCTTATTTATACATTTGGTTTTTCATAATGAGATACAACTCATTATTCAAGTTGTTAGTAAGTGCTGTATGTTAAACCATTATTTTCTATTTCTTTCTACAACTGCATTTAAAGGGATAAAAAGAAAATAAAATTCTAAGAATGTCTAAATCCCTCTATAGTTGATTATAATGTCCATCTATAATCTTCTGGATCATTTGTCCAGGTAAGAACTCTTGGTATATTTAGAAGTTTTTTGCCATCTCTTTCCAGGACACAGCATGATACAGGAAAATCATATCCCAGTTTTTTCTGTATTCACGATTTTCACAAGTGATGTGAGTGCATTATAGTCCTCTTGATGAGAGTTCCAGAGATTCTATCCTGAAAAGACATTATTCAACCTTCCCACCTCTTTTTTGTAACAGAGCCTTGTATGGTGCCAATGGATGGGAGAAGAGCAGTTTCCTCTCCTGATCTTTACCTCATGCCTGGGGTAGTGGCTGTTATAATCCAGCTGATTCTTTTTTTCATTCTGACTGCCAGTGGGAAAATGCTAAAATCCACCCCCTTTACATTATACACGTGATATTAAAGGCAGAGTACATACCAGCAATTTGATTACTTAAGCGAAACTTCCCGCTTTCAATTCCAAAAGTCCTGCATTTGAAACTCTGCTAGTGGTAACATAAAATCTTCATGTCATAAACTTGAGCAAGTCAGACTCAAGGATAAGAGAGAGAGAATGATCTTGGGATTTTCAGAGACTTGGATTCAGTCTCATCATACCCCAAACTTCTTTTGTGAATCTCTGGGACTGACAAATAAGGAGTCAGGACAATCTGCTTATATCTATGCTGGTTAAATACATAATCATGGAATCATAAAATCATAGAATAGTCCATATTGAAAAAGATTTTAAATGATAATCTCTTCAAAAATTTTCCGGTAAAGGAAACACAGACGAGATGATCTATCAGCCTTCCAAATATATATTTAAATCCTCCAGTGAGGGAGACTCAACCGCATCCCTGGAGATGTTATTCCATCGAATTATTGTTCTTCTGTAAAAAAATTTTCTCATATTGAGGTGAATCTTTTCCTGGTGCAACTTATACACATTGCACCTTGTCTTTTCCATGAGGTTCTTTACAGACAGACTCCATCCTCTTTGTATCCACTCTTGAAGTACTGAAATACGGTGATGAGGTTCCCCTGAGCCTCAGCTTCTTCAGGCAGAAAAAAACCCAGGTTCTTCAGTCTTTCCTTAGAGAATCATCCCATATCTTCTCTGTACCAGGCAGTTATGGGACTAAATGCATTCATAATTACAAAGCTTTTCATACCACTCTAGAAAGTATGAGTTAAACTCTGGTCCTAGCTACTTGTGTCTGGCAAGGCACTTGTATCCCACAGCAGCCTTGCACTTCAATTGCTTACAAGGTATTTTCACCTTAACTTCACTCTGTGGTATTCCTCAGGGTTATCAGTTACTGACTACAGATTAGCAGTTGGAGGTCAGAAGCATTTTTAGGTGGGCCATGAACTCTAAGAGATGTCTCTTGTTATGCCCTGAGCATTCAGGGTGGAGGACGGTGTCTAAGGAATAGTAATTTCATTACATGTTGCTTAGGGTACAAAGGCTGTTTGCTACAGCCTTGTATCAGCACATGTAATGGAAGGCAGCTGGAGGAAAAAAAAAAAAAAAAAAGAAACAAAAAAAAAAAAAGGAAGGGAAAAAAGGAAAGGAAAGGAAAGGAAAGGAAAGGAAAGAAAGGAAAGGAAAGGAAAGGAAAGGAAAGGAAAGGAAAGGAAAGGAAAGGAAAGGAAAGGAAAGGAAAGGAAAGGAAAGGAAAAGGAAAGGAAAGGAAAGGAAAGGAAAGGAAAGGAAAGGAAAGGAAAGGAAAGGAAAGGAAAGGAAAGGAAAGGAAAGGAAAGGAAAGGAAAGGAAAGGAAAGGAAAGGAAAGGAAAGGAAAGGAAAGGAAAGGAAAGGAAAGGAAAGGAAAATTCCCACTGTTAAAAAACAGGGAATTATACAGATGTCAGAAAAAATCTGCCCTCATGCTGTCTATGGACAGAGGGAGATGGGAAAAGTGGGTAATGCAGCTTACTGCATGTCAGCACAGAATTAACACTGAACTGCACATCACAAGGATACAGAGCATTAGCAGGATACTCAAAGAATGCTGGTGGCTTTATTGATGTCATTGTTCTCCTCCACCTATTTCCCCCCATGTCTAAACCCGGGAATATCTCATTAAACAGAGTCTTTTCAGGAAACACCAGAGAGTATGGCAGTACAAAAAAAATTGCTAGTAAAACAAGAACTGCCAACTGAAACCATCAAGATCATTATCAGGAAAGGCTTCAAATGCTCTAAGTATAACAGGGACAGTTCTGAGTGCTAATGAGCATCCAGATAAGACAGGCATTTTCTCACCCCCTAAGGAAGGGTCAAAACTAATATGACAAACTCAGTGTTCCTCAGCACCGGAGGAAGAATACTCATGAAATGGTCCACAGGTGTCAGGGAAAGAAAATCTCTAAAAGTACACTTAGAACTGGGAACTCTAAAAAAGACAAATGTGAGGCATCATCACTCAGACACATATATATCTATGTATTCATGCATATATATCCATTAAAAAATGCATTATAAATGTGCACAGGCTGTTTTGTGTAACACACATAAAAAGACCACCCTTCATATTCCAATATTTAGAGGGGTTATATGAAAAATGAAAAAAAATGCCTTCCCACTGATGACAGCCTACTCGTGACTTCTACTTCCATGTTGTCAGTAGTCACTGACTGCATTATCATACCATGGAAATCATCTGCCCAAACAGTGTCTGTTCATTATATTCATGTCAGTTTGGCAGTCCCAGGCACCAGAACCCATTTATTTCCCTTTCAGGATCTTCCCACTTACTTATTGCAGAGATTTGCCTGTGATAGGACTCAATTCAGCAAAACACAGATTCTGCGGGGAGTCATCTCCCACTGCAAGAAAGGCTCCTCCCTCTCCTCTATCATCAACTATTGTTAAAAGTCCTGCTTCTGTGGCTTTTTCTACCTGACATTTTCATCTCACAATTAAAGTTGTTGTTTGTTGGCCATCTTTTCTGCAGGTAATCCTTCATGATGAAGCCGCAGGGCCTCTGTGTCCTTAGGAAAATCTACTCAGTGTCATGCTCAGAGAAGACTCTTTAAGGCAGTTTTGTCTCAGCACTACTTTCCTTTTACCTGCTTCTCTGCCCCTACATACACACAACATTCATCCACTCTGACCTGGGTTTCATAGTGGAGCAGTGTATCCCAGAAACTTCCACCCTCTTTACCCTGTTCCATCATCCATCGTTTTCCTGTCCCTTCTGTCACCTGGAATCAGCAGTGACTGCTTCATCTGCACTGAAGTCACAGATGCTGTCACTATCTTTGCATCCCAGTCTTCTCAATTACTTCCAATGTAATCAGAAAGACACAAAGAAAATGTGTGGACATATGACTGACCTAGGACTTTTGCCAGGAAGATGTACCACTTCCCAAATGTACTGACAATTACCCACAGGCTTCTAAGGATCAAATAGTTCTGCTCAAATCAAAAAAGGTTATTCAGATGTTTTGGATTTCCACAGCTTTTTATATGCTGCTATTTATTAAAATAATGTTCCAGTTTATAGGACTTAAAAAGCAGCTTCCTCCCAAACTTTATGGCAAGCTAAAA
Source organism: Heliangelus exortis (assembly GCF_036169615.1). Lineage (NCBI taxonomy): Eukaryota > Metazoa > Chordata > Aves > Apodiformes > Trochilidae > Heliangelus > Heliangelus exortis. The sequence goes on from NC_092422.1 coordinate 5,773,360, forward strand.
TGATTTGTTTCATTGTCAGGAGAAAGAAGGGAACAAACAAAGAAACAAAACAAACAAAAAAAACCACCCTAAGAAAAAAGAAAGAAAACCAAGCAAGATTTGAGAACTGGATGCAGGAACATGTTCCTGAATACATTTATCTAGTACTCACACATTTCCCATACCAACAGGGAAAAATAGCTACTTCTGTTACAAAGTAGAGTATATAACATCAGCTCCCCCAGTATTTGAACAGATTTTATTTCGGAGAAAAAAGCAGTTCTGTTCGAACTATTAGCTATAGTTAAACCTACTTTTCTAAGACATTACCATACATAAAAGGATAACTTCTCAGTTATAACAACTTCTGAGCTGATAATTCACAAAAATTTGCCTTTCAAAACAACCTTAACTTGGCTTCATTTAAAGACTACCAGTGTAAATGCCAAAAACATATCCCTCAAAACCTTTGTTTTTATCATACGTTTTATAAACTATTATCATTGTCTAGAAAAAAAAAAAAAACCCAAACCACAATTCCTTATTATAGATATAATCTTCCTCTTTGCAGAAGAATGTGTGGTGTCTTCAAAAAATATTTGCTATGCATGCTTGTCCAAATAATAAATTATTTTGGAGACAAGCCTCTTCTACTATTCCAATATGTTTGGCAATTAGGACACAGATGCTTTATGCATTTGCCTTATTAAGATGTAAGATCTGGCCAAAATAAGTACAATTTCCAATGTATCCTTGCTTGTTTGTCAAGTCCAAATTATTCTTATTATATTATTTATTATTATTCTTATTCTTATTATAAAATGGAAGTTCATAAAATGCTTTTATAACAGCAAATTTTGAGTTGAAATCAGGGGCTGTTTTTCCAAGGAGTGAGTTTTCTCAGAAGGGTCACTTTGATCTTATGTCTGATAGATTTGTGCCTCAAAGTACTCAGCAAAAAAATGCATTTTCTTTCAATTTTATAAGGAAATCCAATCTATAAGGAAATTTTATAAGGAATTTGCTGTGCTGCTGCTTCTGACAGTCAACATTTAGGTACCATGAACCAAAAGGGCACTTCCAGATTTGCACCATGTGGGTACGAAAAACATGTCCACAGAGCAAAGTTTTCAATTTTTTTGACTTGAAAACTGCACTGCAACAGTTGCAGCCAGAAATCTTCTGCAACCCACTCTAAGTGTTCATGTATTATTTGTGCCTGTCATATTCCATCAGACTTTTTATCTGATATTGAGGCACCAAATATGGTGTACCTAAGATCGGGTTCATACCTTTGTATGTCTCCTGATCTTTTTATTAGTAAATCAACACATAGAGGACTCCATGAGCCTTTATATTGTCATGTATCTGCTTGATTGTTGCTAAACTTGTATTCTCACACAGAAGTTTTGCTGCATGTTCCTCTCCTGGCATTAAAGTCACTGTTTTTCTGCCTTATGACACTGTTGATAACACTTTTACAATCATAGTTCTTCTTTCAGACAAAAGAAGGTTGACCTCTGTGTTTTGACAGCCCTATTCTTGCATTTAAGAACATCAAAACAGTAGAGTGGGAATCAGAATATAGTCTTCTAAATCCTACAAAAGGCTGATAATGCATGATAAACAGGTATAAAGCATCCCTCAATGCCACCTCCAGGAGTGCACTTCAGTGGTGTCAGTCAGGCTTCACTCATCCCACAGAGCCTTAACAGTAGTAAATTATTTTGTGCCATTATGCCATGGGGAGCAGAAGCTCAGAGAGGTTAAGCAGCTGAGCAGAAACTCTGCCCCAGAGCTAAAAATTGAAGCCCTGATTTCCACATGACATTCAATGGCTTTGGGCTTACAAGATTGTTTTCTTCTGACATACATTAGGATAAAGTGCTTTAGCTGTCTGCAAAGTACCTGCTACTTAGAATTCAAAAGACTGGTAGTGAGGTATAAAATTCCTATCCCAGAAACTCAGATTATTTCTCCACCATTGTAAGAGCTGGGGAAACATGAAGTGAAAGTATTAATGGAAAATACTGAAATCACCTGGTAATGGAAAACAATACTTGGAATTTGGGTGTCATTCCATAGTGAAGTGATCTCATCTCAGTATCAAGTGACAGATAAACAGGAATGGTACAAATATGCCACAATAATGAAAAGTTGCTTACCTGGTGAATGATGTGACATCTTTACTTCAAAAGAACTTTTTGGCTTTCCTTTACACTCTGCCTCAAGAAAAAACACATAAATAGTTCAAAGGTGTATTTAACAGAAACTCTGAAACATAACAAGTGTTCTAGATGCAAAATATTTTTTTTCCAATGAGATAGATCACCACTGTTTTTTAAAATTAACCAAAGTAGAAGCTTCGCCACTTACCCAGAAAGAGTGGTGAGGAATAGGAATTGAAAACAAGAAACCTACTTCAGCTGACATTTGATGTATGAAGAACTGCAGATAGTTGAATAACAAGTACCATGTAGGGAAACAGACCCTTTGCAGAATCATTCATCAAAACAAGCTGTTCTGATGCCAAAGCAGATGCCCACCTCAGAGCAGACACCAAAGCAGCCTCCACTCCTTCCTAAAGAACAGGAGAGTCACGAGGAGTCATCAAGCTGGATCATTAAGCCAGGACTGCATGAACTCAGCTCTGTAAAAAGTGTTCAAAGAACACAAAAGTCCAAGCAAATTTCATGAAATTAAGAGACTACCAGCCTGATCCAAACTGGTTTGAAGTCGATACAAATCTCTGTAGTGACTTGAAAGGGCTAGGGACAAAGCAGTCAATGTATAAATTCTACTGGAGGCATTTGAAGATTTACAAGCTCTGTAGTGAAGACGAGGCTGAAAAGGATCTCTTAGGTCATCGAGTCCAGTCACACATCATTTCTGATATCTCATCATATACTCCCTTTCATTACTGTATCAGTCTCCATCTGTGAATGTCAGAACAAAGGTGCAACAGCCCAATATTTCTCTGGTGAAGAGAAAAAAGCAAAAGAGATAATAGAACCGGTTTCTTTAAAACCTGAAGTTAAATATTTAAGCCACAGTGAAATTGAAATGTTTATGATCAGTCCTCTGGCTCATTGTATTCACATTAAACCCCTAGTGACAGCTGGAAAAGGAAGACATTTGCACTGTTTTTACTGATTGAAACTTAGTAAATATTACACAACTTAGGATGCAAAAGACAGAAGACAGAAAAGATCAATCTTTCTTAGATATGTCAGTGCTGCAAAGTTGAAAGACATGAAAAGCAAGAGAAAATGTGTCCAAAGGCAGATAATTTGACTCTGAACTCAGAAAAAGTAATAGTACTGCTGAGTAAGAAGCTGGTTTTAGTCTTTTTATCACTGTAGAACCATGAGTTAAAGAACTTAAGCAAAGGCTAAGGGCATATAAATGTTATTTTCAGCTTAGTGTCTTATTTAAAAAAAATACAAACCAATGGATAATTTATGTCAATTGATGTATTTATTAGTGAAAAAATCTAATCACCATTCTAAGAATAAAGGAATAATTTAACACTTTTTACTTCAAGAGATATATTCTGTATGAAGTTGGGGATTTTTTTTAACCCTTTTTTTCTCTAGTAAGTTTCCTTTTCCTATAACCCTCATTTGTTCTTTCAATATATACTGCTGTTCTAAAAGAAGTCAAATGATAAAGTCATAATAGATCATTTATAAAACCACATTTCCTTCTTGTCTTCAAAGTTAAATATGAAACTTGATTTTCTCAATATCATGCTAAATTCCTAGGAAGGTATTTTGGGTTTTTGTCATATTTATCTGACGCTTAAAATTCATGTTGTGATAGTGAGTTAGAAGACTATATCCTGTCACTGAAGCAAGGATGGTCTGAGAGTTAGACTTTCAGCTCATAACTACTAATGGAAAATTTGCCCATTAGTGATATATTTATTTTTTCCTGGCATTTTGGCAAATATTCTTGTAACATTTTGGGGAGTCACCAGATGGCACTAAAACATTGTAAGGTCCCAAAAATCATTACATTTCTTGCCAACAAATGCATTACTTTGCATTTTCTCTCTACTTCACTGCAGCTTGGACTAACATCTCCTTTAAATTCCACTGAAGTAGAGGAATTGGTACATTCTTACTGAGCCAAAGAGCAGCAAGAAGAACTTAAAGGCATGGGTACATCGTAAAGCCGACACCACTAAGAATATTATTTTCATAGTTTCAACTTTGAGATTATGTTCCTTTTCTAGGAATCTAAGTCTGTGAAAGAAAATTTTGTCATTTTGTCATGGCCTGGTTACTATATCAGTGCAGATTCAATCTGTTCCTAAGAAAGCTACAGCCCTTTCCTTGTTGACATGTTTCAGTCTTTCCCTCTCATGTCCACTGTACAATGGAACCACTGAACACTTGAGATGCTGCTGTCATATTTAACATGAACATGCATTCTGCTTTATATGCAGAGTTCTCAAGGACTGACCAAAAATTTCTTTGTCCCAGCTTTTTGTATTCAGCAGTGACCAAAGTCCCCTACTGAAAGATGGATGTAAGAAAAGTTAAAACAATTGAAGTTATATTTAGAGGCCTAAGAATACCCCATAACTCTTTCGCAAAACATTAAGTTTTAAATTTATCTAATGTAATTTGGTATGTCTGTCCTATGCTGTAATTTATTCACTGGTTTTCAAACCCTTTCACTGGCATTTAATTTTCAATCTTTTCTATGTGAATTTATATCCTACCCTTCCCATATAAGTAAAATCAAATATTATTATCATTTTCTTACGCTGTGATTTGATGTAACCAGTCATAGTAATTTTAAATCACTGACTGCAAACTTGACAAATGGGTTTTACAAATATTAAAAGAATTTTTCCACCTCTGCATAAAGAAAAGTACTCAGGTTGAAAAAGTATATCTATCTCATATGTATATAATCCTCCTAGGGTAACTTGGCAAACAAATGAAGTAGCATAAGTTACACTAAAATTTATTTTAAAAACCTAAGCCTAAACATCATTACTGAGTAACAGACTCAACCACATCACCATGATGTTTGGAAGGAAGAATGCCCTAATCATCCACTTTTTAGAACAGAGATAGTTAAAAATATGAAGAGTTTTCACAGAAATTTTGACAAAATAAAAGGTATGCTTTTTGGAAAATTATGGGCATGCTGGAACAGCTCCACATGGCACGCTGAGCTCTCCCAGACATTTTTTGTAAAATATTTGCTTTACTTTCTCCCCTTCTGAGCATGGGAAGTTCAGAGCATAGAGTAGAAAAAGCAGAGTAGTTCACCCTAAGTTCCCTAGGTACCTGTTTAGAGAGCCTGAAGTAGGAAGAAGAAAGGTTTTTGAGTCAATAACAGTTTTTCAATAAATCTGCCTGAAACCAATCTAATATGAAAAATTTTTCAAAAGGCAATCAAAGTAGTCAGACCAGTATTGCTGCAGTCACTGTATTTGACTCTGTGTGGGTCAAAGTGCTCCAAAGGTACAAGGGACATTCTTGAAATAATGACCAGAGGATGGTAACAGTGTGCCTGAAAGAATTAGCTGTAGCAGGTAATGAGTGGCTACCAACAGAGAAATTTCATCTTTATGATTCATGCCAACATAGACCCTGCCCTGGAGCTTTGCAGATGAACTTGCTCAGAACCCATAAACCTGAAGCATCCAGGAGCTGTTCCCTGATCTGCCTCTTCTCACCTCAGAGTGAATACAAGGCCATAGCCCAGCCACACTCTGATATCCATTAATAACATTCTGAGTTTCTGTATTACCTTATGAGCAAAGTAAGGAGGCAACATATTTTCTCCAGGGAAAATCCACTGTGTGATAGATTAAGCTTCAGAAATACATGCTCCAGAAAGCATCAATCATTTAAAGAACTCCCACAACCAACCACAGTAACCTTAAAATATTTCTGAATGTTTGATAAATCTCTTTCCTACCCTAAACTTATTTCATTCACATGAAAAGCTACCATGAAACACTTTGGTTATCAGGTAAACATTTTGCAGAACTTCCACTGTCTACTTCAAAGTTTCTGTTAGCCTAGATTTCTCTAGAGCAGAGATTTCCTTTGGGGGACTGTCACCTCCAGTGATGTTTTTGCACTGTGGGGAAACACCTCCAAGAAGAAATCTATTCTGTGGGCTCATCTGCCCATTTGTGTTGTCTGTTGCAGGTGGGATTAGTGGCTGCTGGTTTGCTCCAACAGATGCAACTCTAACAGTCTAAATATGGCTGCACTGAAGCAATTCATAAACATTAATTAATGTATCCTCATTACAACCCTCTGAGGAGAGCGATGATAGAGCAGTGAAGGTGTCTTGGTATGGATCCAGAGGTGTGAGTTCATACTTCTCTCTGGACTCATTCCAAGCATCAATCCCAGTCGGCTCAGGTATAAATGAGTACCACAGCTCTGGGGCTGAGGAAATCAAAAGCATCTGGATGGGATATCAGCCACATCACTCCCATTTGAGAAGTTAGCAAAACAAACTGTTGTCCTTGCAGAGATGAGCACAATTAGCCCTTGTGATGGCTTGATTCTACTGTGTTCAGAGGTGCTGCTATCACCCCTCTGAAAAGAACTGGGGCAGAGAGGGATGGAGACCCAGATCTTCAAAGACTTTGGAAGACCTAAATCCTTGTAAACTCAGTGGGTGTTAGTCACACCAACACTTTGACTATTTACACTTTGACTATTTAAGTCTATGTGATTTGTCTAGGTTCTGCCATGAATGGTGAATTGACCCTGACCCATAAGTCCAGTCAATTGAGATGTTTATTCTCTTTCCTGTAAATCTTTGTTGGTAAAAGTAATAATTACTCATGAGATTCATCCCACTGTGTTAAAGAAGAATGTGCATATGCATTGTCACATAACTGGGAATAAAGTTTGTTTCTTTAGTCATATGAGATGAGAGCTAATAAATACTGCTTTGCATTCACTGCCTGTCATAGTCATTATTCTTATTATTTCAACATGGGACAAGACAGTCACTGACTTGAAAAGCTTATATAAAACTTTTCATTCAAGAAGCTCACAAGGTATTTCTAAACAGTAATTATCAAATAATTGGAAATTATAATATGTCTTCATGGATGGGAAACTGAGGTACAGAACTCATTGTACTACTCAGAGCATCACTTAACTAATGCCCAGATGGGAATAAAAGGCAGTGTTACTGATGTATTATCCTGTACCCTAACCACCAAGCCCATTTCCTTCTAATAAATAATTAAATTGGTGTTATTTTAATGAACTATAAGAAATAAGAATTTGTTTAGATTGCCCCAAGGTGAGTGAAGATAAAAAGGCAATGCAGACACATGGCCCCCTGTTTTTCATCTAGGCACTTCATTGTGTTGTACAAGCAATACAATGAAAATTTTGAAAATTAAATGCTCCATCATTAGCTAAATAGGCAGAAGTAACTGCCTAAATGATAAATAACAGGTTCATGCAAAATCATTTGAAGACCAAACTACAGTGAAAACTACCCTCTTTTATCAGATTTTTTTTGGACTCTGCTAGATGCATTGGAACCAGTAAAGCAATAAATACATCCAAAAAATGGAGGTAAACAAAATCATAAAACATCCAACATGACAGTGGAAACACCCACAAATACATAAATATTTATGAAGCAAGAGGTACTTTTGAAACATGCAGCAGGTTTGACTGGACTGAACAGTCCAATCAAAGCACTGTGTGTTCATGTGATGGAGAAAATAGGAATTACATGGCAGGGAAAGGAGGCAGTGGATTTCCAATTTATTTCAAGGAGATTAATTGTTTTTAAGGTGCCCAGTGCCAAAAAAAAGGACAGCTTTCAGTGTGATCTGACCACAAAACTACCAGCCTCCAAATTATTCCGAAGGAAACTTCAGGCAACTTAATACACTTTTGAATATATCATCTAAAATGTTTGTTCACATTTACAATCCATAGACAAATCTGTGATTTGAGACTGGGTCTCTGAACATGATATTTTTGAATGGCAGTAGTAGAAGTCCTCAAAAGTAACCTGCATGCAGCCTTCAGAGATCATCCTTTTTAGCTTTCACTCAAAAAACAGACATCCGTACTATTAATTTGCTATCCAAAGCTTTGTCCATCAGGATGGAGATCCTCAGTCCCTTCTCTCTACCAGATATTTGTGTAGGTAGTCCAAAGATATGGAACTGGGAATTCTTGCTCTTGTTGTGTATATAGTAATATAGCTGATGCAGTGGGTGTTAGGTCATAGGCTGGACTTGATGATCTCAGAGGTCCACTCCAGCCTCAGTGATTCTGTGTGAAAATAATGCAACATCAGCAGTTTCTAAACTATTAAAGGCTTTATATGATCTGATTCCTACGGGACAGGCATGAAAACTGAATGGAATAGGGTAGACCTGTATGCTTCCTTGCATAATTTACTAAACATTCCCTATTTTTCCTCATTTAAGGACTGGAACATTCATTTAAAATTAAACTATCTATTTGGATCTTTTATGTACATCTCTCTTTGGTGACCACTGATTGAACCATGAGAAAATGGATTGAAGCTACACCAGGGATGTTCAGACTGGACATTAGGAAATGGTTCTTCACTGAGAGGGTGGTCAGTCACTGGAACAGGCTCCTGGAAAATGGTCAGGGCACCAAACTTGTCAAAGTTCAAGGAGTATCTGTACAATATTCTTAGTCACATTTTAATTTTAGGTAGTCCTGGAAGGAGCAGGCAGTTGGACACAATACTTGTTACAGGCCCTTTTCAACTTGAGTTATTCTATGACTCTATTATAAACTATGTCTTGTAAAGACCCCAGGAACTTGTGCCTAAAGTACATCTTACAGAGTTACCTCATTTAAAGATAGTAGAAGATGAAGAAATCTGTACTTTCCCTTGTAGCTTTATGTCATCAAACTAAAATTAGTTATCTCTTTCAGTGCCCCCTTAGAAACAGGAACAATGCTGCTGAGGGCTGCCTCAGGCACAGTGAAAAATAGGTATGACTCCTGTATTTCTGCACTTGTGACTTAGCCTTCCAAAATCTACTGCTTAGTGCTAATAACAACATTCTTTCTTAGAAGCTAAACCCATTTTATTAAGCATATGATCCCATATATTTTGGTGTAGCTTCAGGGTTGGAACAGATTTTACATATAATGGGAATTGTGACAAAAGCAAGAAAAGCCAGTTGGGCTACAGAGGTTGAGAGCTACTGATCTTTCCCTCTCCCCAGAATCACTATGACCTGGCATTGTAATTCAAGATTTCTAAACCCTATACCTATATATGCAACTGAACTACTTTTTACATACCCTTTCCAGCCAAGGATCTCAAAGGAAGATATAATTAGCTATAATCAATGCACATCACAGCATTGTGTAACTAGCTAATGCTCTCCCACCAGTGTGGGATGCATTTAGATTTACACACATAGTTTTCATTAAGAATTAATTTTCATCATAGGAATCATCTTAAGTACAGTAGATTTCCTTGTGTAAAGTGATGAGTTGTACTTACTCTTTTGATGAAGATTAATTCCATTTCTCAATAAACCACAGATACACAAATAACTAGTCCTATTACATTTTGCCTGAATGGACAAATTATTTGATGAATAACAGCAAAGTTTTTTGAAAAAATTTTCTCTTATATGAAACCAGCTCTTTCAGGTGACATCCTAATATCTGCAGCCCTTATTTGTACCATATAGCTTTTGTGGAACTAATATTACCATTGTGTCATTCTGTGATGTCCCAGTGATCTTATCTGTACACTCATTCCAGTATAATTTGGGCATCTTATCTATGAAATCAAGTGAAGAACACTGCTGTTGTTGGTATAGTTCTCCACTTAAGTAAATAAGAGAATATAGTGATTAAAAGTTTGTGGATTCTGGTACTTTTTATAGATTTCAGATTTTGGGCCAAAATCATGAATCAAATTGAGCCATCACATGCAATTAACCCTTCTCCAGGCCACTTTGTCTCAGCAGGTTGGTTCTGAGCCTTTATTCTCTTCACGCACTCTGCAGGATGTTTCACCTTGGGTCATTTTATTTTAAAGGCCTCTAGTTATTATATCACCATGGGTTTAGCTAAACACTATCTTTAGCCCTGTAGATCACTTGCAGCAGCAGGAGACCTCCATGTTCCCCAGCCTGGCTGAATTCAGTAGTTTTGACATTTCAGCAAGCACTTCAAGGAGACATACAAAGGCAAACAAACTACTCTGGCAGATGAGAGCTCTAAATGCAATAAATTATGCTTCATGGGACTGATCCGTCCTGGCAGCAAGAACCTGAAAATAAACTTTAGGGTGTTTAGGTAGGTCACAGAGCATCTCTGTACTGAAACTAAGAAGTAAACTACTTATGGTTTTGATTCCCATTATAATTATCTCTGTAAGTTAAATATTGCCTAAGACACTCAGCATGTGTATCAGCTTCTGTGAATTTCACTAAAGAACTGCAGTAGAAGGTTGGATTCAGCACCTCCACATGCAGATCTAGTGTTGGATAAATTACACAGGCAAAGGTTGCTGGTCTCTTTCTAGGGTGAACAACCTTCAAGAAAAGATAATGTCTCTATAGTTACAAGTGTGGAGCTCAGCAGAGGTCCAGGTCTTGTTGACCTTACCTTGGCTGGCATAGTGGCAGGTTCTGAATTCCATGAAAGCTGCAAATGGGAGAGGGAACAGACTCTGTCCAACACCTTTGTATGGCACAGAATGTTTGTCTGGTCTGCAGGGAGACGGGTCTGCATACCAGGGACTGCTCATGGGCTGTGCTTGCCAAAAAGGAGTATCAGTAAGTCAAACTTCTGGAATAACAATGATGTTTAGACTGGACTGGACTAAACTAGACTAGATTTAGACTTAGACTAGATTTGAACTAGACTAGACTAGACTAGGAATAGAATAGAATAGAACAGAATATGTCTGGTATACCCAAAGTCCTGCACTGGCCCACATAACCCTTCATTAAAAAAAACAGCACACATCTTGCTGGAAGAATACATACTCTTCATAGTTTTTTCTTTTTCCTAGAGAAAACCACCAGAATATCATCTTTCCTTTCAGATATAAAAATTACATCTGTCAACCCCCTAATATTTATATGCCCTACCATGGCTCTTGTCTTAATGTTTATAGCTCTGACTGCCTACCTATGAACACCAGCTCTTGCGCTTCTGTGTGAAGCTCAAGATGCTTGATTTAAGAGACTGGGATTATAAAAAAGAGGGCAGTATTCCTTGTATTTTCTTATTGTTGTAGTTTTTATTTTACTTTTTTATTATTATTCTTATTGTTGTTATTGTTATTATACAGTGACAGGACTTACCTCCTGCTGCATATCAAATGAAACATCTAGGAATACAAATTGCAAGTGAAATCTTTAAAGGAGGGAGAAAAAATGTTCCATACAGACTTCTTTACTTATATAAGTAGTGACTCCTCCATATCAAGTGTCATCTCAGCTGTGGAATTTAAAATGGAAGTGCTGCTTCATGCTTATATATACTGTTTTAATGTCACCTTTCATCCATCATATTTATTTTACATCTAAACAAGTACTAGGTCTTCTGCATAAAGGGAAAAAGAAAAAGCATTTAGAAAAAAAGAAAGTTTGGGTCTACATGTTAACAGGTTACATGGAGAACGAGTAAATATTCTTTGCCAGACAATTTACTTGATCTCACTAGAAGCTTTTAGTAAAGAAGTACTTCTATTCTGGGAGCTCCTTAAACGCCCTTTATCTAGACCCAAGGAAACTGCATCTGAAAAGGTAAGACGAATGTACAGTTGCTTCAGGATTAATGCAACTTTTAAAACAATTTACAGCCCAAGAAACTATTAACACACCCTAAAGATTCTATTAAGAACTAATCATGACTGTCAAATCACACAGAGTATAAAGGAAAAACAGACCTTTGAAGAGAAAAGCAGGTTTTGGGGTTTAATAAAAAAGTATTGGATGTGTGATTTCCAGATTTTTGAACTTTTGTAAGAACATGATAAGAGTCATTCTAAGGACATTCTTGGTTTTCTAAGTCATCAGAAAAGCAGCCCATGTTGTAATGTAGTGATCTTCTTCACACCATCTAGGATCTCTGCTGGACTGTGGAAGACCACAAATGGTACATTTTGGTCCACGTTAAACAGGAGTAGTGTTCTATTGACCTCAAAATAATAAACAAACCTTGCCCTAGATGATGTCCTACCATGAAGATAACTGTTACAACATATGATGTACTCTACTAAATAGGTATATTCTGTTCAGCATTTGGAGAAGAAGGAACTTGTAGGGGAATCCATATCAATGAGAGTTATGCAGTGTTAATAACCAGATGTGAGTCACATAGTGCCACCTCCCTTAGCATTCAGATAAAAAACCCAAACCTGCACAGATGGAATGACCTACTTAGATGTTAATATTAGGGTGAGATAAAAAGTTTATTAGAGATCCTCCATGAACTGTGTTGAGAAACTAGACAACTCAATTGTACAACTACAACTTCCCACCTAAGTGTATCTACAATGAATCTAAAGAATTTTTTCTGAGCCCTCTACTATAAATCTAGCCAGCCAGACTGCTATCCTGTTCTATATATCTGTCTGGAAGATAAAAAAGATTTTTTATGGTACAGCAAGTAAGACAGCTCAGACAGTATTCACCGTTCTCTCCTATGGTCTTAGAATTACCTCAAATACCTTATTCATTATATCAGTATTAGTAATTTCAGATAACAGTAAATACAGGGGGAAATTCCACGGAACTCACGGAATACTGTTAAAATATTGTATAATAGGAAAGATTTTGCATTGTCTTACATAGGAATTTTATCTGTACTTACAAAGAAAAAAACTTTAATTATTTAATATTCAATTAAATAAGCCATTGATCATTTTTTTGCACAAACTGGATCATGTTTCCCAGTAATAAACTAGTTTATACAGGTCAGTCTGTAATATTCAGCACTTACAGATCAAGAAAAATCAAACCTATAGCTGACCAAGGAATGAAAATGTGTAAGGGTTCAAGCTCATTACTGTTGCTGTAGATTCAGGTCCTGTGACACAGAGAGCTATCTTGCTACCAAGCTGGGAACAGAGTGGGAGAGAGGAAATGCTTTTCTGCGTAGCTCACAATCCCATCTGATCAAGGGTCTCATCAAGGCACTGCCTGATCTGTGCCATCTAGCTGCATGTCCTCACATCCCAAGGCTCTCCTTCTGCCCCAGGTTTCATTTCCCTTTAGCAGCATGCTGGTCAATGCTGACACAACTCAAAAGTGCTCCAGGAAGGGCTGGTGACATGAGAATACTGCAGGGACAGATGGGTGCCATGCCTGTGTTGTCCGCAATGCTGGTGCAGCTGGGATCCTCATGAAGAGGTTGTATGGAACCAGACTTTTCCTGCTGGAGTGCTACTCAGCTAATCTTAAGACTGCAACTCAATATGACCTTTTGTTCATACCCTGTATTCAAGAAAGGATCATTTGGGATGTAGTAAAGACACAGAAAACCTTTTTCAGAATGCACACACAGCTACTGAAAATTCCAAACAATTACAGTAATATTAGCTAGGGTGAAAAATTAACACTAAATGATTTTGATAATGGGGAGTGAAAGAGATTTACTTGTGTAACAATAAATCCATCATTAAATACCTTCCAATTTCCTCAAAATCATATGGTGCTGTCCATTGCTGGGACATATACTGCCTGATATGACACCTCCAATGTACTCATTGCATGGAATATGTGTAATATTTCTCAAATGAAGACTGCACTGCACTATATTTTTTGTACCCTGATAAAACTTATCTGCACTGGTGCTACTTATTACATGGCAGATCAGAATCCCTCAATCAAGATCTCACAACTGGACCTCCTGACATTTCATTCAGTTAAATTTAGGACCAGTTTCATATTGTCTTTGTTATACATACAAAACGTAAAGTTTTTCTCTTTAATATGTGTTTCTGTGAGCTTTATTGTAACCATGGTCCAATATATGAGAACTGGCTCAGATATTTATTTCATAAAATCTCTTCCATCAAAGGTATTTAATACAATAATTACATTGGCATCTTCATGCTACATATTTATTGGGATCTTATTCTCCCCAAGAACAGAGTCTCTTCTCTAAGCAGCAATTCATTGCTGCAGTAGTTTTTCACAGAAATATACCTAAAGATTTCTGATAACAGAATATATTTTGTATGGCAGTTCCATGCAGAGCCTCACTAATGAGAATTGAGGAGGAAGCAAGGAGATTTTAGTCAGCTATACATGAGTAAAATAAATGGATTAATAGAAAAGCAATACAACTGGTAGTTTTCAACACACTCTGGGTAACTTAATGGAAAGGTTTAATGAGGAACCAAAGAATGTGGGGAAGCTGAACCCTAATATTTAACTTAGTCTGATTTATGGTTCCAAGTGGAACTTGGAGCTAATGGTTAACGGTCATCAGAAGGTGCAGCCTTTAGAAGCTTACACAGCCATCTTAAAAATCTGGTGTTCATAGGCAGAGGTCTCTCAAGTCTGAGGATGATCACAGGATCTCTTTGCTTCTTAGGGTCCTCACCACAGGTATTTCCTCTGAATGTGTCCCTCTCTTTCTATCTCTGTGGCTTCTTGTTTCAAAACTTTATGCAACAGTTTTTCAGCCTTGCAAGCTTCATGAGCATACTGTAGCAAGGATTTCCACAGCTTGATTGCAAGCTGTACAAAAAGCTACCTGCTTCTATTAATTTTAAACTTGCCACTTCCTACCTTCTTTGATGTCCCAAGTTCTTACAGCAGAAGAGACAATGAGCAGACATTTCCCTGTTGTCTCTACTTGATCTTTTGGATCTTAGTAATACTCAAAAGATCTGTTTCTCAGACTGAAGAGTCCAAGTGTACTTGGCTATTCCACATGCAGAATTTGGGGTGGGTTTTTTTTTATAATCTGAGAGGGAAACTCTTTCTTAAAAACTTCTTCCACTTTGCCAAATATTTTTTCACTCATCTTTTCTGAACATGAGAAAGGGGAAGGGGGAATAACTTCATGTGGCGTTATCAGACACAAATGTATCACGGATTTTCACCTTTGTCTTGTTTCCTATTCCTTTCTGTGGCTTGATTTGATTCTGCAGTTTGATTTGACACTTAACAGTTGTAACTTGCACAGAAATACTTGTCTGTTACACCTGCAAGATCACACTCTTGAATGATAATCACCAGCTTGTAGCCCATTACCATGAGTACTGTTAGAAGGCTTTCAGTAGTTGATTTACTTTACATCTACCTATGCTGAGATTTGTCTACAACATCACTACCTTTATAACCTCACTCTTCACCCTTTTCCAAATCACTCACTAATTTGAACAGCAGGGGCCCTGCACAGCTTCATTTGGTTATACAATCATCTGCTCCTATCTTCCTTCTTCTCTTATCCATTTCTTTACTTACGCAAGGGACCTTGTTGAGAAGGTTACCTTGAGAAGGATACCTTGTTGAGAAGTTTTCTGGAAACCCACCAAGGCTTCAGACAGCCACTACTGTATATGAAGCATATTAGTAAGATTTAATAGATGGACAGGACACCAAATGATTCCTATTCTAGGGAATGCTGAGCTCACAGATGCTACACATACTATGAACATTCACATCACACCAGGCTCACAGAATACTGTTTATTAGGAATAAAAAACACCTATTCCAATGAAGTAATTCCTAATACAGGTCTTGATGCTGCAGAGATACTGACTATAAAGTCTTCATTTAATTTCTAGAGCGTTCTTTAGACTATTCATAAAACACAACAATTATAGCTATAAAGGCCCACATGCATAAGAGTTTTACTAAAGCTGAACTTATATGAAACTAGTCCTTACTAGCAAGCTTTCAAGGGTAAAATAGGAAGCTATTGAAGGCAGTTTTAAAGCAGAGATTAAAAAGGCAAAAAGTCAAGTTTTTCAACATACTGCTAAAGAGATCATCTCTTCACAGACCAAGCAGTAAAGGACTAGTTCACATTAGCCAGGACAGGTCCTCATTGTGCCACCCTGGTCTGTGCACATGATCTTTGGGTCATCTGGCTACACACTACTGCCAGCTGAGAAGGAAGAAGGTGTTGGTCCCATGATGTCCTCCTGGCTGTCAAATTCCTTCTCTTCCTTACAAGGCTGAGCTTACATAACAAGGACATGATAAAACATGCAGTTCTGGGTATCTGCCCCACTCCCCTGGAGTCTGCTAAAAAATGAACTACGCATGTTTCAGTCCTATGAAAAAGACAAGGCTCTGCAGTCTGTATCACTCTGACAGCCTAGAATGGATGTTTTTATCAACAAATTTTATTCTAATTCTCATACTAAAAAATTCCATTTGCTTCACAATTGCAGAATGTACCTGAGACAGCAACCAGCAAACTTAAATGCAATAAACACAAAATAAAAGACCTCACAACACAAACATCCCTGCAAGTGTATTGACTTTACAGTAACAGAAAAGAAGCTGCAGCATTTACTGGGACCAGATTCAGAATTATGGATCCAGACAACCCCTGCCTCTCTCCTTCCCCAGTTTTATCCAGTTCTGTGCTGACCACTACTGTTACCTCTTCATTATGTTCAGTCTGTCTCATGCAGTTATCAACACGTATTCTGTTCTTTCACAGCAGAAGGACCCTCATGGTAAAAGAGAACACTCAGTGTAACATACAAAATAAGGGCAACTCTTCTTACCTCTTTCAGCATCCTCCAACCATCAATAAATCTCTTTATTTTTTATCCTTCTGTAACGGAAGAGTAAAACATATTTTTTGGGTTTCTTTTTCTGTTTCTTTTTAAGGAGAAATTGCCCATGGCTCAAACTGAGGTGCAGAGAAAGTTGGGTAAGAATTCCAACTTCAGAGAAATGAATTAGAAATTAAAATGGATTAGAGGTAAGCTAACATATGTTATTCTCCCTGTATGATTTAAAATGGAAAAAAAAAAATTCTTGTGATCACTTTGGAGGTGTAATGTCTGCTTTCAGCACACCATAACTGGATTATGAAATCACTCCTGGATGATACAGATTTATAAAGGGTATACACTCCAGACTGGTGGGACTAGATTGGTTTTTTGAAGGCTCATGAATATGGATTAGCCCTTAACATTCCAGAATCTTAGGTGGATTCTACCATAGGAAGCAAAATGTGATTAGTTTTAGAAGGTAGGAAACAAATAGATTTGATAGTAACTTCACAGAAAAGAAGAAAATCTAAAGAGGAAGAAGCAGGACAGAAGAACATCTAGAGGGCAAATGGTAACTGGTGGGAATTCTAGTAGAAGACTGTATGAGATGAACAGAAGGACTACAATCTCTTGGTGCATATTTCCAGAAAAACTTGGAGTTACTCCCAGTAATCCTAAGTCTTTCTGACTGAAGAAGACAGTATGTGATCAGGAAATTAAAACTGTATGAGAAAATATATGCATATAAGTTTGCAAAGTATACTTATGGATTTTGTTTATATTCACCTTTTTGATAAGAAATTAGTAAAGACTATAAAGCCATAAGAAATTGTTTCTGCATTGCTGCCTAAGCCTTTTATGGCCCAAGCTCAGCCAAACTCAGAAGTTTGTATTTTTCCATCAATTTTGGAAGAATACTCAAGCACTATAAAGCTGCACAAGATATAAAGAATTATGCCTCACACAAACTCTCTAGTTCCTAGGTTCTGCAACACAATTAATGTCATATTTACTTCTGGTGGAACTCCTACATTTTTTTTCTCTCTCCCCCTTGATACTGGCTACTACTTTTTAATTAATAATTAAATGAATTATTTTTCTATTCAGCCAGTAAATACAACTGGAATATTCTACCAAAATTAGTGCAACGAATCAAAACTCAAAATCTCAGAGAAATTGCTGAACTTCCCTTTTTTAATATTTTGAGTCATAATAACTTTCTTTAATTAAAATTTCTTATGGACAAATATAAAGAAGCAAAACTTGATTCTTATTTTAAATTTTACCTTATTTTATAATCTCTGAAGGATACAAAAAAAAATTGGTTTTATTATTATGTCAGTGCATGGTTTGCATAATTGGATATGACATGTTATATTCACTGATGTTCTTACTGGCCATTTGTCTTTGGGCTTAGTATTTCATAGTTCCTTATCATAAGACATATAAAAATCATACCATGAATCTTTTCAAACCAAATGAATGAAACTTTTTGAATTTTTCTTCTCATAACTGATTTATGATACAATTCTAGCAAAATTAATGTTAATGTTGATGAACTAACAATTTCTGTATAGAAATTCTTTGTGTTGTCCAGTTCAGCAGCAGCTCCTGAATTAGAAACGCAATATAATGGAGTAATTTTTATTGGTGCAAAACCAGTATTGATGGTAAGTTTTTATCAGAAGTTTGAAATGAATGATAGGAGTAATAAAAGTAATAAAATTGTATAATATAGCCATGTTAGTCCAGGGTAACTTTGCTAATATTTTTTTTCCAACTCACTTTCTTCTCTAAGCAAAGCTATTTGCTTTATGTACACTGGTAGCTACTAGAATACAAATCATAGTATCACAGCTAACAAAACTTGCAGAATTATACACATGTAAAAGTGAAGGTTTTTGGGTAGTTGTCACTGAAATCCTCAGCCTAGAACATTTATTTTTTTTTTTTGTAAATGAGTGAGTTGGCTGTCAAAGGACAGATAACCAAATAACCCTTTGTTATAAGTCTTCCAGCTAATACTTTGAATAATAGATATTTATAAAGAAGCTGGAGGAAAAAAAATGGAACTTGAAAAGAAATGGTACAGAGTTATCACAGCAGCGGGGATAACCATGGTAGCTACAGTGCTCATTAATTTAAACAAATGTTCCAACTTAAATGGCACAGCACCTAAGACAGAGATAGGTATGTGATGAAGTGCAACAAAGGAAATGCTTCTGGATTGTTATGTACAGGGTATTGCAGACACATTTTATGGGAACAAATGTGAGTAGTTAACGATATGGGAATCTGGGAAAGGAAACACCTGAAAGTTACACCGAATCTTGCTCTCTCAAATACTTTCATCTTCCCAAAAGAAATCTTGTAAGTAGTTCAGGTTTTCTGTTGTTTCTGTCTTTTGTCAAATTGAGATTTTTGATGTTTTGCATGCATTTGAATTAAAAAAAATATAAAGTTATCAAGGTTTTTATTGATGCAATAACATCTGCTGCAAACAATAACAAGAAAGATGAACCTGACCACAGGTTATTAATTCTAGTACGTTGCTTAATCAATGCATGTCACATTAGACCACACACTTTGTTTCTTTGTTTAAATTATGTCATCATAGCTTATTAAAAAATACTTGTTCTTCACAGTTTATTAAGGCACAATCCACTTATGAAGGTATTAAAAAAATATTTGATGTCATATACTAGCAATTCTCTCCTCCTCCACTACTCCAAATAGACAGAAAACAGAAATTCTCTCACATCACTATTCAACAATAAAAATACTGAGATGTGTGTAGCATCCCATCAGAAATTAATTCAGTTATTATCTGCCAGGAATACATTCTTTCTGTATTATCTTCCAGCATTAACATAAATAGGAGTCCTTCCAATACATATGAAAGCCACAGACTACCCAGTTCTCCATTCCCTTCTCTCTCCTGTTTCCAGTGATCTACTTCTTAACACAGTATGTTCATCATCCACAATGTCATTTTGGAGGGGGGGTTTCCCCAGGCCTTATTATTTAATGAGTCAGAAATTGCTCTCTACCCCACCTCATAAATTTGTTGGAGAAATTTTATTATACTAGTCTTTCCTACAGCTGGGATGATATTATACATCAATAGCTTGTAGTAGCATTTGAGAAGAAACTGCTGGAATTGATTTTGTATCTCCTGTGGAAAACACAGACTTGAGGCAATTCTAGTACTACTGTGTAAGTCCACTGATCTCAGTGCAGATACGTAAGATTTACATCATTGCTAAATCTCTGGGTTTTGCAAAGAATCAAAGCCAGGAGATTTAATTGTAAGGAAGAAACAGGTTGTTAATAAACATGGAGATAAGCAAGCTTATGTTGTTAAGACTCAGGTAAGTCAATCTCCTTAAGCAAAAAGGTTAAAAGGAATTAAGTTGATTCCCCTCGTATCCCTGAGCAAGTAATAGCAAATAAGATGTTGCAACCTCCCTTTTGCTCTTATTCACATGCACATGTTTGCTTCTCACAGTCTTCATTTCATTTTCTTTAAAAAACACACACACAAAAAAAGGAAAATTAAGCTTTCAAATTTCCTTTTCATGCACATACATTTTTTACAGCAGTTGCTGTTAGTAGCTATTGCTAATGTTGAACCAGTGCAAGGAGACAGCTTGTTTGTAATGTTTCCATTTTTAATAATTACAGGTGTGGCATATAGTCATTGGCAAGCACAACAGGAATTAAGCTGTTGTATTATATAGGCTTAAAAAAAGGAAGATCACGAAAAAAGGGGTGCAGGGCTCTTATAAAAAAGCAATTTTAGTTTTGCTTCTGTCTTTTCCAAAAGCACTTCTCTCCAGAAAAAAAAAAAGAAAGGTTCATGCAAAGTTTAGGACAATAAAGGGAGAAAAAAATGGAATTAAGAAGTACTGCAGTATAAAAGTTCTCAAGGAGACAGTTTAGTCTGGGTGCTAAGTTCATGTTGTTGTTTACTTATGTTATGTTTGGTTCTTTATGATGTTAAAGCGAGATCCCCACAGTTCCTGTCACTGAGCTAAGTATTAGCTCTTACATTTGTAACTTCCAATGATATGGATCTTGGTTCACAACCTTAATTGGGTTGCATAAAGTTCTCAGACACATTGATTCCTGGGGTGTGATAGTTATAAGCAACAGATGCAGTGAGAGAGAGAGTCAATAACTTTTTGTGAAGTCATTGCATGAGCCCCTCTTCATCCTCAGTTCTTTAATCCTCAATTTAATTGAATATTTTCAAAATAACTTTGTTATTTTGGCACTTGGAGAGAAGGGGCAACAGGAGGAATCTCTTTCTATGTAAAATCCCTAAGGTCAAAGCATTATTCAGAGTAGGAAAGGTTTAGCCATAGTTCCCACATATGGCTGAGGTGTTTGTGCACATATCTTCACAGCTGCCCAAAACTTCTCATCACTCTAAACCTTTCATAAATGGTTTTCCAGAAACCTTCCCATTGGCTCATTTACAGTTTATGTAGAATATATGAAATTACAGGAGCCAAGGATTGAGGTAATTCACCAGCTCAGAGATCAAGGCTCTCACCAATGAGATAATGGCTGGAATCTCACCCATTCTTAATGATGATTTGTGCAAAGAGCTGCATCAACCAATTTTTTTGGAAACAGTAGCTTGCTACTCCAGACAACGTACTCTGGGATGCTGGGGATAGATATTTCTCAGGTCTCTATGTACAGAGGTGGAAACAGATTTGAGGCTTTCCACAGCCCAGGCCAGTCTTTTAATTAGGAAATGTCAATCAAAACAGACTCCTAGTACCTCATCTACTACATTTCTAAATCTAACCTTCCACTTAAAAACAACAAAAAAAAATCAAAACAGAAATAATAAAATAAGCGGCCTTAAGTAGCATGTTTGGCTAACAAAACCCCTTTATCTTTGCAGAGAAGATAAAAGTCTTTTTTCTCTGTCTCTAAGCATAGAAGGATCACAATGCTGGCGTATCTGAAATGTCACTGCAAAGCAAAAGTCGAGTCAGTACAAAATTTGAAAGCACTGCATTTAATTTCAGCTACTTTGCCTGCAGCTCAGTTATGTCTCCCACAACAGGAGTCAGGAGCAAGGCAAACCCAGAGGAGACCTGGCATCTTGCAACATCTGTCCTTTGCATGTTTGGCTTCAAGGTCTATTTTTTTTGGTTTCAGTGATCATCAGGAAAATTTGCCACTGATTCCCTGAACTGATATGCTAGCAGATAACTACTTGTTAATAGATGTGATTTTTCCCCAAAGCACATACAGACTTTAGAGAAAAGATAGACAGATCTCTTTTTCAGGGGAGAGGAGGAAAAAAAAGTTCCAAACACCAAACCAAGCCGACCAGCCAACCAAAACTACATTTGACAAGACAAGTAAGGACATGGCAAGGTGAGGCAGCAGAACTTCCCTTGATTGGCTTGTATCAAACACCATAATTCCTCCATACCACCTTGAGCATTCTTGCAGCAATTCCTTCAAGAACTGGTGAGCCCAAATGAATTATTTTTTTTTCTTATTGGTAAGCTTTTTACTGTCAGATTAGTTAAGTGCTTAGTACTTCATATTCAGGTACTTTGGCAAAGCTTCTGAGGCTTCCACCTGCATCTTCAAGCACCCAACCACAAGTGTCAATCAGACTCTCTGGGTCTCAGGTGGCCAGAAAGTCAGTTGAAAGCCTAAGCAAAGCTTTGAAGATTATAGATGACACTCTGAATATTACTGAGGTAGAAAAATAAGAAAATTTCATATGTCTCAAAAGTAAGGAAAAGGAGAAATATTATATTTATAAATTGTATGCAGTGTGAATTTGCTGCCAACAGCAGTGAGGGTAAATGACCTCAAAAGGTCAGACATATAACCAGAAAACCTCAAAATGAAATATCATGAGGAAATGCAAGCTAATAAATGGAATAGGGGACGAACATAGTAACAGAACACACATTAAATAGGAAGAGAAAACCCTGAGTAGTACTGCTAAAAGTCGCTTACTGGAGACAAAAATTATCCAGCAAGACCTGAAACTGCAGTGTGATATGACAGAAAAAAGCCAATACCAATTTGGCTTTCTTATGAACAGATGCTGTTTAATGGGGCAGAGCTGTGGTAATCCATCTCTGTACAATGTTGTAAAAACTCATGAGCATCCTTTCTCTTAAAAAAATGGAAGGGAAAGGAAAGAGTTTAAAAAAGATTTTAAAGTAGGTTTGATATATGTGATAAGAACAGATAAGCAGAATGACTAGGATAAAACTCTTGTTCCTGAAGAATGGTGCAGCATAAAAGCATAGGTTTTTGGGGACAGAAAAATGCAAAAGACTGTTTGGCCAAAATTTCAGAAAGGTAAAAGAATTTTGTTTCAGTTCACGTTGTCACTGGACCATGACTTATAGACGAAGCTGGATGATGAGCCTTACAGTCAAAAAATTATTTGGGATTCCTGATGCTCCAGAAAGGACTTAAAGAGATCATATGTTCCTCTGAAACATCATCTCAGAATCACTTCTGGCAATTCCTTTTCCTTAATTTTTTTTTTGAGTTTGTGCATAATACATATCCCACTGGCTTTATTTCATGGTCTTTATGATCTTTATACATGATCTCCCTGCCACTCATGGTGTTGTAGAGCTCAGTGGAGCTCTTTGAATTGTGTCCTTTTCATGAAGAATGCCAGATCTGTCAGGCATTTCTTGTATGACCATGAAAACTTTGATCATTTTTGCTTTCCTTCTCTGAACCTTTTCCATTTCTAATATATATATTTATTTTTGACATGAGAAAACGAGAACAGCCATGCAGTGTTCAATTTGGGGCAGACTATGGCTTTATGTAACCAGCTTCTGATTTGCTCTCTGCTCCTTTTCCTATGAATCTTTTCTAGTTATTTTTACTAATGTGGAATGGATGTATTCAAGGAATTATTTACCTCAACCCCAAGGTCTCATTCACCAGTGGCTGGAGTGAATTTAGAGTCTATCATTTTGTATGTGAAGCTACAATTGCTGATTCACACCACACATCCATGGTTTTACATGTATCTATGTTTACTGTCATAAACGGAAGGGAAGGGAAGGGAAGGGAAGGGAAAAGGAAAAGGAAAAGGAAAAGGAAAAGGAAAAGGAAAAAGAAAAGGAAAAGGAAAAGGAAAAGGAAAAGGAAAAAGGTTTTCATGGTGTGCCTGCTGGAACTCACGGTGTAGGGGCAATGACAAACCTCAGCAAGCTAACTAAGGAAGGAGAGGAATGAGGGAGATTTAAAATGTCCACAAATACATACGGCAGATGGATGGAAATACCCTGTAGACCAGAGGATGACTGAAACAGGAATTCCAACCCTCAAAGTATCAAGACTGAAAACAAAAGTATTATGCGAGTACTATGTATAGAAAACAGAGAAGAGAATGCTGTTGAGTCTCCAAGAATTCTGTTACCCCATAGAAAAACACATTTTTTTTTTCATTCTTCCCTATTTTTGTCACAGAGAAGCAACCATTTTCAGCATGCCAAGTCCACACCCTTTGATGTGAATCACTATCCACCTGTTGCCTGTCTTATCACTAGATTATCAACCCTTTTATCAGGGACTTTAAAATTATTATTACTATCTAAAATTACTTTTAATTTTATGTTTCTATTATAAGGATCCAGGTCTTGACTGTTGTTAGCAGGCACCACCTTAATAATAAAAATATTCCCAAAGTGGGCCAGAGATGTGGGTCTCCTGAGGTGCTGGCACCAAATATCCCCTTGGATAATTACCTCCTTTAGAATATATAATTTTGCTTTTATCCTTTCTTCAAAGAAGAAGACACATGTATAACGTAAATCAAATTTTACTATAAGGAGAATCTTGACTCTGCACCACCTGTATCTCCCTACAAAGTCTTGAATAACAGCTTCCACTTGAACAAAAGGGGAAAAATGTTATTAAAAACTGCATTACTATAATATATGATTGGGGCACTAAATATTACTCCTTCCACTTTTGGTAAGCAACATCATTTGTGTTCCAGATGTGTTCCCTTTCAGAAAACTTTAATGGGCTCCAATTCCATCTGCTCCTGCTGCTGTGGATGTAAAATCCATTTTAGTGATGAAAACATAGCCCAAAACAAAAAGCAAAATACAGAGTACAAAAAAAAAAAAAAAAAAAAAAAAAAAAAAAAAAAAAAATGTTTGGCCTTCAAGGAATTGTCTCTTTTTTGAAAACCTCATACAAAGCAGACAAAAGCAAAAGTATCTGTTGATGTAATATTTATCACTCAAATCAGTTATCTTACACTGATCAAAGAAAATATATTTACCAGTAGGGTGCTGGATATAGATATTGTTAGAGTTTGAAAGCAAGAACAGTAAAATATTGAATCCTCAATACAATTTGAATACAGTAGACTCTTGGGCAACAGCTCTGCCCTGTTATAATTCTAGTGGAAATGAAACTATTAACCTAAGGACCAAAAGAATTACCACTGAAAGAATATTATTTTCTAAAAAACAGGAGATAAGGCTTTGCAATGTTATGCTTTCATGAGAAATCAGCAATTCCTCTGCTCTAACAAAATAACAATAAAGAAATACCTTTTCTTTGAACTTTTACTTTCATTTTATGCAATCAAAAGGTATCAACATAAATAATAAAGAACAAGGAACTCTTTCTGAAGGACACATTCAGTTTCTGACTCACCATGGTAGATAAGCCTCTACCAATTCTTGATTTAGTGCTTTTACTGCTTCAAAAACCTTTTTCAGACAGAGTAGGTGAACGTTCATTTACAGCAGCAATTACCTTGTTGGATATGAGGCCTTGATGGCAATGAAAACTTGAGGAGTCAAGTGGAAACAGCAGGTTTGCTGCTACTTTTCTTGAAGAACTTATCCTAAAGAATTCTCAAAACTTACAGTGCTGATTCTTTTTTCCAGCTAAATTGTTTATAACCTTAAAGCTGCCATTGAGTGAGGATTAGAGGCAGAAGCTGTGGACAAAAATATGAACTTGCTCTGAGTAACATTTGTTGTTCTTTTTTTTCCTTCTAATAAACAGATGTTCACTATTATAATAGACTCCTGCTATTTTGACTATCTTCACCACTACTTGAGCCTAAATATTAAATTGAGAATGTCTCCTCTGGATTGCATCTGACACTTCCCAACTTTCTGGTTTCATGTTATGCAGTCTTCACGTCTTTATCTTTTCAGAGGTTTTAGTTTAGTAAACAACAGTGGGACTCAAGTTGCTGTTGTTGTGTTTCTCAGTCACAGAATAGAATGGGAATTGCATTTATTTGATAGAGATCGATTAAATTTTTTTCACAGTACATTGATGTTCTGAAATCATAACTTTACAGAGGAAATTTGGGGGCAGGTCTGTCCTTCAGGGCCTAGGTCACAAATTGAAAATATTGAAGCAGCTGCAGTGGAAATACCCAGAGGCTCTAACTCTGAACAAATTCTACTTTCTACAGTTCCAGCAGGAATTACAGGTGCTTACCAGTTGCAAGGCTGAGTGAGCATGACCCAAGAGCTCCTCTTCACACTTCCATTTACAAACGTTGCAGTGAAGCTAAGCACAGCAAGGTGCTGCAAGGACCTCAACCTAGATCACAGGATTTTTTGAATCAGAGGACAACTTATAATCCTGACACATCCTGTTTTAATTTTTTTTTCTTCTTTTGTTTCTAGTTCCAGTAAGTCAATAATTTACTGCTGAATTTCAAAGAGAGCAAATGATGATTTAGTTTTATTATTCCTGCCACTTATGCCATAGAGTCAAGACAGCTGGAGCCTAAAATCTGGTCATACTTTTTCTTTTCTCATTTCACATAAACAATAAGAATGCTGGTACACTTGCCAAACAATGATCCAAGATATGTATAAGATTTTTATGAAGATTTCTTATTCCCTCTGGTTTCCTTAACAGTTTATCTTTCCAGTCACAAGCAATCCTGAAGTATCCAAGTTTTAGTGCAATTTTCTATAGTCCATTGATTCCACCATTATCAAGAAAGTCAGATGATTCCATTCAAAATGCCATCACAATTTGAAAAAAAAAATCCCTTTCTAAAACAGAAGCACAATTAATTTATCCTGGTTTTCTATTTTTAAAGTAACCTTCTCTTTTACCTTAACAAACGTATCTAGATGATTCTACCTTTCGTTTGGATGAATCAAAGAGCTTTTTCAAGTTTTTGAATATACCTCTGTGAGGTATATTCAAAATAACCTCTGTGAGGTTCTTAATCTTACTGTAGTGAAGGAATGATAAGTAGATAAGCCACAAGATGTGAAAGAGGAGGAAAAAGCACAGTTGGGTGACTACAGAGCATGGTCCTACCCCTTGGTAGTGATGGAGAGAGAAAGACTATCCTATTTGTCCCTCTACAGCATTTGATGACATTGATGCAGTATAATTGCAGTGGATGGATGGGACTTATTGGGAGTTCCATGTAGCTGTTGTAAGTCCTCTACAGTTTGTTGCCTTCTTACATGAAGGCTTCCCTTCATGCAGGCAAATAAAACTCTTGTACATAATTTTACGGGATCTCAAACGCCATTTTGTGTCAAGGAAGAGCACTTTAAAGAAGATACCTCTTTATCTGAATGCTTCCTAACATCGTGGCACTTGCAGTGGGGATATGATTACATATTTTCTGCTCACCCCCCCAGGAATAACAGGAAGACTCGCACTGTTGTCTCATCACAGCAATCATGGCATTTTTTCCATGATGCACAGCAGACACTGCCTTGCCCAGCACCTACATGGTGTGATTGCTGCTTAATACGGCAGCCTACTGTGGACCATCCCACCACTGCCTTGGCTAAAATCTATGAGGGATGCATTTTGCCAAAGTTAAAGAAAGTAGCAATCTCAGCCTCACATATAGGGGTCTGTCATCTCCAATCTCTGTCACAGCAGTTAACCTAACTATCAGATTTATTTTTTTCTCTTTATGGAAAAAAAATACATTAAGAGTATCAAGCTGTTAAACTGAAAACAAACATTCAATGAAATGTTCAAAGGCAGGGTACACAATTTGCTCTTCAGCTTTTGCTGTTTTCAAAATAAAATGTGTTTTCAGGTATAACTTATGTTTAATATTATGACAGCCCAACACTGCTTCTCAGTGTCAGCTGGACAAAACCATACCCACTTTTAAAATAAAATAAAAGTGAAACTGAGTAGGGTCATAATCAAAGAACTTAACATATTTATTTGTAAATACTTATTTTTATTTTTTTTTAATTTTTTTTTTAATGATTTCCTATGGTTTGACAGTAGCAGTTTCAATAATAAAGATGGAAGCACTTATTATTCTCTTATGTTGTTATCTCTCATTATTCTGTAATGCTCCAAGTCTAATGAAAAGTCCTGAGCAGGACTTTGAAGACCTGCTGTCCTGCTGTTTAGTTTCCAGATTTGTTGAACTCACAGCAGGTCGTCAAAAGCCTGTGGCCACCATTGGCTTTTCTAAAGCTCCTGTTGCTGTTATCACCCCTGTAGCTGGAACCACAGTTTTTGGGAGAAGCTGCAGTGAAACAAACCAAATGCAGACTTTGCACAGAAATACCCTGAAGTGCAATGCCTGATGTGTCAGTGCTTCACACATTCATCTGAGGTACCAGGGAAGAGCCATCAGTATCTATTCAGGATGAAGGAACACAGTGATAGGTAGGAGTCCTACTAATTGCAGATACACTTCTGTGTGGTTGCCTTACAGCCACACAGTCATGGGTTTGGTTCTTAACTACTTGGTTGTTCTATTTATTTCTTCTTTATAGTACCATAAGTTTATTAGAAGTTTGTTACACATTTGTAAAACTTCTTTTTGATTTATGCTACAATTTTTCAGTGCTCAGAGCTGACTACAAGAGCCATGTTCTAAAGCAATATCTACTTAAAGAGCTTCTTGCTTTTCATATGGTTATTGGTTTGAATTTATTTATTTATTCTCCTATACCACACTCAACAAGTAAAATCCCATTCCTAAAATTTTAAATGAAAGAACTGGCAGTCTAAGAAGGCTGAGAATTTGAAAAATGCAAGCAGAGCCAGTAACATTTAGCCAACGTCTTCAAAAGAGAAGCACAAGGCAATGAAGAAAGACTCTACTTACTGGACTGTCCTTTGAAAGGGACCTTAGTACCCCCTTTCCCAGCCAGCAAGTTCTGCTAATACATGGAAAGCAGTTTTAAGAATGTATCATAATGCATATACAGAGAGGGATAAGTGCTCTTTTAATGACCTATGGTAGTGACAAATTACTTCATCTTCTGCCTAAGCTCCAACTCATCTTTAGCAGTCACCACATTGGAGAATATCATCAAAGCTTCAGGCATTTCATGATGCACACTTCACCGCTGAGGAAGCTGTGGCCTTTGAAAACCATATTCCCCCTTGATCTCTGATACACAAAAAGGGAACATTTCATAAATCCCTGAACAGGGATTAGAATAAGGCATGGGGTATAAAAAAATAGTCTTCAATCTTTTTATTCTCAAAAAATGCGAGTTAAGATAGAATAGAACTTGTCATGAATCACAAATTTTAGTGCAGCGATGTGAAATTTCACAAATAAGACCCTTGAATTTCTTTTTGTAAAAGAAAATTTTATGTAAAAATTGAATTCATGGTCTGTAAATGACGGAAAGAGCATACTAAAAAGAACAAGGGATTTTCTTCTATTTTGATTAATTCAACCCAAATAAAAATCACTTGGGGTCAACTAGAAATTAATTTGAATATTTTGGTGTGCTTCTTATCTCTGCCTCTCATACACACAAAACACCATCAAGCCTGGTAATTTTTTGTGTTGTATGGGTCATACTCTCAGCTGCTTTTCTCTCCTTTTTTGTCTCTTTTCCTTTGTTTTCTGCCACCGCCCTCCCCGCCACCCCGCTTCAAGCACTGCATTGCTGCTGCAGTACAATTACATTACATAACTGAAGTTGGTAAAAAGCAGTTAACTCTGGAAGTTTCTGAATAATAACACAGACATAATAATGTTGTACTGACAGAGCCTGATTGACAGAAAGAGACAGGCCTTCCCATTAAGAGAAAACATGAAAGCTACTGAGGATGACAGTGGTAATAATACTGTAAAGCTCAGCTTCTGTCCTTTTTGCATTTTAGAGATGATACATTCTGTGATTTTATATATATATATTTTAGAGTTGAAACACTTAATCTAATTATCTGCTTACCCTCAAAGAAACTCACTTAATATTTGTATTAAAGCTTTTTCACTCCACTTTCACCTGCTTCTCTGAAGTAGCTGAAGATTCAGGGAGGAAGCAAGGGACAAGAAAGCCTTGATAATCCCTTGATAGTTTTCCAGCATCAAAGCAGAACTTCTTTTGTGTCCTTAAAAGCAATCTAACAGGACAAATATCAAGAAGCCCAATCCTAGACCACTGCAAAATGCTTTAAGCAGATATGCATATACATGTATATACATATATAGATAAATGAACACCAAGTCTCTGATCAGCTGTATGCTAACATTTGCATATAAAATGCTGTTGTTGTGTACTCAAATCTACTGATGATAGGCAGAAACGTTTAGCAGCTAGAAAAATGCCATTTTTCCACTTTCTAAATGAAATGCTTTGACTTTATTTTTTGTTGATTCATTCCTAAATCGAGTCTAATATAAACAAACAATTGGCACTCTACATTTTATTGACAAATCATGTTCACACCTGCCCACATCTTACACTTAATATTATTTCTGATGAGGCATGGAGGAGTCATGCTACAATAATAGTGTCCTTAGGCTGGTTGTAGGCACTGCAATCCACTCCTCCCCTTGTCCATGCTTGAACCAGCACATTATTCCTTTCTGCCTCAGTTTCTGCTTTTCCTTATTCAGAGTATGTGCCTGAGAGTACAGATTAACTCCTATATGCATTTGAA
Source organism: Heliangelus exortis (assembly GCF_036169615.1). Classification (NCBI taxonomy): domain Eukaryota; kingdom Metazoa; phylum Chordata; class Aves; order Apodiformes; family Trochilidae; genus Heliangelus; species Heliangelus exortis. Next base: position 5,803,984 of record NC_092422.1, read on the forward strand.
TAACTTCTGTCACCAAAACAAGTAATTCAGTTGACCCACTACTTCCTAATAATCCCATATATCCTTGAATATTCTGAGTATCTAAAATACAGCTATTGACAAATGGGCTTCAAATATGAATTCCATAAATCAAAATCATAGCGTAAGCAGAAGGCTTGCCATAAATATACTCCTCTCTGCTTCCCTGCTCCCTCAACAAAAGATGAGGGAAGAAAAGATTCTTTGTAGTATGGTCAGAGTGTCAACAAATCCGGGTTATGCAGTTCCAGCTGGGGGATGAATTACAAACTTGAAAATGCCCTCCCAGAATCTTCATCTTGTTAGAATTGATGTAGCATCATTTCCTTGATCTTTGCTGGCCTCTCAAGCAGCTGTAGTTGAGTATCCCTCCTACTGCAATGCTTAAAGTGAGGTCCAGTCCCCCATTTTTCTGCAGAGGATCTAAAGAATCAGAAAGATCATTTTGAAGACATCTTGCAGAGTGGTATTTGATGTTCTGTGTGCTTGGGAATTCACATCATCCAAGTTAAGGCCTTAAATTGTTTCTGAGCACATTTTAAGCCTAACCCCTCTCCTGAGAGATTTAATGGCACCCCTGAAGGTATCCAGGTAACAGTCTAAAGGCCAAAATCAGGATCTCCTCTCCCCAGTGACACTGTAGATCACCTGAGTGCATCAATTAGACCTTTGTGTGTCAGTGCAGCCCTTCCCTTCCTGATACAGGAGGTAATCTCTGAGTTTGATGCATCCAACACCCCTAAAGGAGGGAGCACATGGGGTAATCCAGACTTTAAAGGCTCTAGATCCCAAATTCATGGATTTAAATGTATTGGAATATTTCAGGGAAGTTGAACATCTTACCTATAAAACATAGTTCAATGTGTTTCACAAGATTAATATAAATATAATTGAACCCACAGAAGATACAGAAGAAGAATAATGCACAAACTGGCACAGCTGGTGATTCTTCCTCTTCAGTGCCTGATCCAATTCTCACTCAAAAGGAGTCGTTCCAATTAGTTTAACAGAAGATGGATTAGACCCACAGGGCTGATCTAAATTGCAGTGAAGAGCCCAGGAAACTTTTGCTAATTTTTGTAAGCAGTAAATAAGCTTCTTACTTAGTATAAATAAAATTGAGGCTGAAATGGATGGTACTGGTGTACAAGCTTGCTATTGGTCTTTAAAGAAAAATGAATTGCATTCTAGATTTCTCCTTCCAGATTGATCAGAGTTACATGAAAACAAGCATCATTATTCAGAGGTCAATGAATTTTGTAGCAAAACCTAGCAAAGATTACATTTTTGTTAGAAAGAAAATCCATTTTCCAAGTTCGAAAGAGCAAAATGTTCAAGTAATTACACAGAAGGCTGAAAATATAAATGAAAAATTCTCAATTGAACTTCCCCTACAAATCCATCAGTCTTAAATTAATTAGAGAAGCCATGCTTTGCAGCTCCAGTTTTTACCTGGGATAACCTAGAATAACAATCCTTAACAGAGGTTTGTGAGCATGATGCCAGTTGGAAGGATCAGTGGATAGAAAACTGGACTCCAATCTCATCTGTGTCTTTGATTCATAAAGACTTTACCAAGAATCAGTATGTAGCAGACATAAATGTCTAAAGATGTCTGTGTATGTCTTCATGGGTCTACTTGCCTAGAATGTTTTTACAGGCAGTGGAATGATAGATGAATTTGTTGAACATTAGTAGTTTGACCTATTTTTGCATACCCTAGAAAGAACTAAGTCATATCTTCAAAGTGCCTAATTGTAAAGACTCCTTCACCTTTTCTTTTTCACCTGTTCAAGACAAGAATATACTTAGATGAAGAGAAACTTTGTGTTGCTGAACATTAAAGAAACAATCTTCATAGGCTTCCAGCTCTGAAATTGCTGCAAAGAGATGTATAAGTTTCTTTCTGCAAGGAACATGCCAGTTGTTCCTGTCCTGTCACTTTTGTAAAACTACTGCTAGATCCTAGGCTTTCTTCTGCCTTTACTATGATCAGAGAATTATGCTGCTTTTCCTCAGGATTCAGCCATATTGGAGTTGTCCATCTTTGCTTTATTGCCCTTCTGGTGTTGACCAGCTGGGCTCTGCCTGTAAATAATCTGCAAGTTATTAAGAAGTCCATAACCTCTCATAGTCACTGTACTTGTCCTTTTGCCACCCTTTCCAGGGTCCTCACACCTGCTGAGCTGTTCTGCAGGTTGAAGGATTCTATGCCGTTCAGCTTCTCAGCTACCTCTGTCTCCACTGCACTAAACTGCACCTGCTTTTGCTTTCCCCAGCATCTATCAAAGTAGTTCCAGCAATCCCCTTGAAGAACAAGGGTGTTAATACAAAAAAAGGAATGACTCATTAAAGATTAGCTATGTACAGTACAAAGCCACATATGGGAGCCATGTACCTCCTGAAGCATTCCTATTTCTCAGCTCTGGATGGTTGCTGCACGCTAAGTACCATATACAGTGTTATAATAAGGTATAGATCATTCCCTGCACCATTAAGGTTTGCTTGTTTCCATACAGCAAAACCATCCAAATCCAATCTAAATCCCTCTGGCTTTTTACACATACTCATCTCTACCTTAAGTTTTACAGTGATTCTTCTTCACTGATCATTAAGGCTGAATCAGAGATACTGCCTTCAAGTCAGAGATGGCAACAATGCAGATTGTGCAAGTGTCTGCTTGTGTTGCACATAAGATTAACTGTTAAGGTGAGGAAGGAGTTATTCTGTCAAACTATTTTATAGGAACTGAATCTATTTCTTCAGCCTCTTTCACACCACATCAACCTAAGCCTTCGCTGACCACGTAATAGATCTTTTCCACCTCTAATTTATGAGATTTATTTGCTGATGCCTTTGGCAAAGGAGGAGCAAAGCAATAAGAACAATACATGTCTGTTAAATAGCTGGATTTTGATGCTAGTCATGTTTGAGCATATTATTGCTAGATAGTAATAACTTTTTTATGAATGTTTGGAGACAACATATGTCTCATCACCCTGCTCCTCATGGGGTGGAACTGTAAACAAAATATTTTATATGAGTACTTGCTGTAAAATAAATCAAGTTCCTCTCTTACCCTGATTAAACATACCCTTGCCACAGGCTGATTTCAGTGCTCCAGGATGAAGATGCCAGATCAACTGCCAGTTGCACAGACTTGACATCCAGTCTTAACCTTTTTATTGTAAAAAGTGCATGGCCCTAAAGCTGCTGCGAGTTGTCTGGGGATGTAGGTCTTACTAATGCAGGCACAGAAATGTACTAATATATAGCTCTTTCACTGTAGTTGGCTTACAGCATGGGCAAAGGAACTCTTACCTGTTTGCACCTGCATGAGTAGCCATCTGTGATCAGAATTAATTTTCTGGCCTGGCTGTTGGGTGGTGGAGCAAAGCAAATTCCATCAGAAGGCAATTACAAGATGCCAGCACAGCCAATAGATCCTGATCCAAAGCTCTTTGAAATCAAAATTCAGCCTCCCTTGGCTTTGATGGCACCTTAATCAAAGATCTGTTTCATTGCTTTTGCTTGTCCTAGTTCCCTTGGATCCTGAATTTAACTCTGAAAATGCAGATAGAGACAAAATCATGAGACACCTCTACCAGAGCAAACTCTGGCTCCTGCTTAGAGAAACATTTAAAGGATTTTGACTGATCTCTTTCAGCGGATGAGTAAGAGTTGACTTTGAGGGCTGCCACACTGGCCCCAAGTCTAAGAGCAACAGGTGTATCTTGATCTGGTTTGTGCAAAATCAATACTTGAAAGTTCTTAAAGTTTTTGCTGGCTCAGATACAACCCACTTGACTTTAAGTATATATATATATAAGGAGACTAATTGCTATAGGTACCACACATTTTATTTTCTTTCTTGACATACGCTGTATGTCTATGCTGTGAGAATCCTTGATTTTGTCAAAAGGATTTCTGTAGTTAATGAAATGTTTCTGTTATTCCTTACTCCCACTCAAAGCATTAACAAGAGCAGGATAATGGATTCCTATGTATGTACAATGCCATTCTTCCCATAAAAATGCATATACAGATTCTAGCTTGCTAACAGCTACAAACTTTTTTTATATTGATATCCTAATACATCTTCAGTATTTTTCATCAATTCTCAACAACAAGCTGTGTCCTACGCTGATGTTGTTATGTTTTAATCTCCACTGGGAGCAGAATAACGTGATGTGCAAAGAAGATGTAGGTCTCTGCTATGACTATTTGTACATTAAAATCCAATTTCAATGCTTCCAAAAATCTCAGAAAATTGAAGGAAGTTCTGTACTGAAAGACTGAAAATACAATGGCAAGAGAAGCACAAGGAGAAAAAATACGTATTTCCTGAACTTCATCTTTAGCTCTTTTCCTTAACCACATATAGAATTCTAGTATTTGTGATATTTGATGTTGTATATAAGTTAAATGTAGGAAATTCAGGACTATATCAGGGCAAGAACATGAGGATATGCTTTTTATTTAAGCTTCAGCTGTAACCAGTAAAAGCTGGATCCAGTAAAGCATTCAAGAATACCTATCAAAATTAATATCAGTAAATGTTTCTTAGTGTGAAATAAAGAAAGCAAAATCTGCTAGTTGAAGATGTCCCTTCTTATTGCATGGGTGTTGGACTAGGCCACATTCAAGGTCCCTTCCAACCCAAATCATTCTGTGATTCTATGATTCTAAGTCCAATCATGACACAAATTTATTATGTGTGTGATCAAAACACTATCCTATACTTGCAGCATTTGCATCACAATTTATACATAGGTAGTTCTTTTTTGATTGCACAACAGTCATACCAGCTCACAGTATTTTACCAGACTTTATTATTTGATGACAAGCCTGAATCTGCAACTATATGCAGCATTTCTGAGTTACAAGGTGCTGATGATTCAGCTCAGGTTTTCTACTTCTGTTGCCATTGCAAGAGGAAAGACAGAAGAATCAACAGAGCTTATTTCAGAAGGAAACTGAAATATATTTACTGCTTATTGAACTGTGCTTTTATGAACTGCCTGGTATGGCTGTCAAGCTTATAACCTACCATAATAAGGAACCTTTTCAGCTAGAATTCCATATGAAAGTGAAAGAATGGGATTCATAAAGCTAACAATTTTCAGATCATTCCATCCTTGGTTGAATGGTGTAAATGAACTTTTAGGTAGACTCCTGTGATTGTGACAATCACACCAGGCAGAGGACAGTTCTCCTGTATATGAGTTGAACAATATTTAGGTTACTGCCTAATCCTGACCTATCATTAATCACCTCAGAGACAGCCACAGAAAAAAATAGTAGCAATTGGATAGAAAAGCCTGGAAGGAAAGAGGCTCCACTGCCTGACAGAAGCAGAAATAAGTGCTCTGGCAGGCTGTTTGGATTTGGAAAGCCCACTTTGTCTAGCCATGCTCTCACAGCAAAGAGGATCAATAGAAAAAAATCAAATGCATTACCTTTGTTTACATCCTAGACACAACAGTGTGAAAATCCTCACCAGGCTGAGGAGCCTGACGGCATGAGATAGATGCCCTGTTTAGATGATGCCTTTGAAAGCTTTCACAATTCTCTGACAGAGGACACAATGGAGAATAAATGACTTTCCTTTAAATTACAAGAGCCTGGTTTGAGAAGAGACAGTGTGAATGTTGCACTATAAATTCAATAAATTCAACTGCTTCTGGTGTTAAAGAGCAATCGATAGTGGTGAGCATACGTTCAAGATTGTCTTTGACCCAAGGAAGTTTTGGTTATCGGTAATAAGACAGCCACGATATTTTATTTTGATTTTTTTTTCCTACTTTCAGAATATGCTTGCAATAAATAATAGAAATGTGCTTCAGGCTTGAATTTGCTATACTAGCAATCCATATAAAAATAATACATAAAAATCCAATGGAAGCACTCGAGTGTGTATTGTGTGTTATTCTTAAGAGCATACCGAGAGCGTACCAGTACAGCTATTTGGAATATTAATTGTGTTATGCAGCTTTGGAATAATGGCTGAAATATCTGGAGATGGCAGCATTACATAAACAGAGACTTTCTTTAGATAAAGTACCTATATTTCATGCAAAGTATGTGGGGTTATTGGTAAAGAAAATTTAATCTTTTCTGTAAAATGTGCACATTTGTGCTCTTGCCCATATATTAACAACTTAAGAGTACAGAAAACCTCTTCGGAATAAAGTAGGTGGTCTGGTAGAAACACTCACTCGTGTGGGTCTCTGGTGGGTAAGTAAACCCATACTAAGCAAGAAAAGCTCATTCACCTTCAGGCTGAACCTAGGTGCACCTGATACCACACCTGAAAAATTAGTTTCAAGATTTCTCAGCCACCATCAAAACCAAAACCCTAGTTAGGAGTCAAGTCCTAAAACTTTTGGTAATGTATTATTGCCTACTGTTAAGGAAGCATCTTTTCTCAAAAGACACTATACTGAACAATTACAGTAGAAACAACTCTTCATGTTATAGTGTTTTTTTGAACCTTTTGGACTCTGAAAAGGCTCTAAGGAACCTCATTATGCCAAAGACTCTGAAGAGACTCATTATGGAGAAGACAGCAAATCAGACAGAAATTTAGTAAAGAAGATTTATTAAATAGATGTTTTTTTCTTTTCATTTATTTCATTTTTTAGGAATTTGTATCTCGCCTGAAACCAACCAAACAAAAAAGATATATAGTATAGTGGAGCTTGGAGATACCATGAATATGACCTTGGGTATACTATGAATACATATATCTTTGACTCCTTTGAAAATATCAGCCTATGTGGGTAAAACCCAAGTTCCTCATAAAGTTCACAAGCAATTAACTTAATATATGTTAACAATCTTATTTTGGTTCAGTTAAGCACATCAGGGTGCACTTTAACAAAGGTCAGAAATTCAACTTCAGCAAAACACATGCCCTGAAGACCAGAAATATTTTCTTGAACTTTGATTTTCACTTAGGTCACAGGATGGACCAGGACCCTAATCCCAGACTCTCAATTGGACCACACAGATCATTTCAAAGTTGACATCATCCTCAGTCCACATATGAGGAAGCCTAACTGCATGATGTGCTGACTCTGGCAGCCTTTTACACCTTGCTTTTCCCATAGAGTTATTGAAAATGGAATTGGGTTGTCTCCACTTCAATCAAAGGTGAAAGCAAGACAAGTTGGAAGCGACTGTGAATGTGCTGTGCAATTTGTTGACTACAGCAAATCCTTCTCCATAATTATATTTCTTACTATGGTAGTTATTTGAATTCATTTAGTAGTCAGAGCACATATTAAAAAAAAAAAATTACCTCTGAAGGTAATGGGGTGTTAATAAAATATAAATCTGCTGGCTGTTGAGGCTCATGGGTAGTAAAACAGACAATTATTGCTCTGAATGTTTCACTGAAAAATAAAAAGCTGTTTTCATTGGAAGTATTTGCTTAAAGCATATTATTTGTTTTTTTCAAAACCTGCAGAGCTGTATTATAGGAGAAATTTATTTTTTTATTTTTCGCAGCATAGAATTGAAAAGGTTCAAGTCCGGCATTATGGGAGAGGAAAAAAAGGACCCCCATGAAGTAAAGCAGTTAAATGACCTTGATGATGGTCTGCTTATATAACATATATTTTCTATCTCTCTGTGATGTTGTTATCATAGTTGTGGCAGCCTTTGCAAATTGGTTTGCGAAAATTTAAGTGTGAGATTCATGAAAATGTTAGGAAAAAAAGGTTACTAATAATGTGTTTATTTTTCTTCTCAATCATCCAGAGCAATGTCAGTGGGGTATTTGGCATTTAGGATTCAGAAACTGAACCATGCCTCGATCTGAAGATGTTCCTCATTACTTTCTCTCTTAGCCATCAGGGACATTTTGGATGATCTTAAGTAATGCTTCACCCTATATGCTGTCCCTAACCCTATTTGTACCAAGTACAAATTTGTACACCCTATTTGTATCAAGTGGGGACTTGAATTTTCACTCAGATTTGTTTTAAAGTGTGTTAAAGCAGAAAAGCAGAAGTATTTTTTCATATGCAATTGGTAATCCTAGTTCTCTTAAAATAATCTCTAAAAATAATCTTTTCAAACTCAGTACTGGAGAATAAGGAGCCATGCCAAGGGTATTTCCAGCCTGAAAATTCTTGTACAGTGCTGTGTCTATGTATATTAACAAGTATAACAGAAAGGATTTATTATAAGAGTAGTAAAAAGTGCTACACTGTCAAATGTTTTATGGAGTATGAAATTGTAAGTGTCAACACAATAATAGTACAATGGGTATTGTAGTATAGTTAAGAGTGATCAAAATCAATAAATACACACAACTGTCTGGATACATCATAAAAGCAGGGAGTTCATAATGGTTGCCTCTCCATGCCAAATGAAAATAAGCCAGTGAACAGAAGATGAGCAGCTATGATATTTTAGGGTCTAGTATCAACATCCAAGCAATGTACTTCGGTATTGGAGAGTTGCCTACAGCAAAGCCCAGACTGAAAGCTCTTTAAAGACAATGGGATCAATTCTTTTGGCCTATGTAATTAAAAAGAGAAACAAAATGTGAGACACTCTGAACCAGTTTCATTCTCAAACCAGTCTTAACATTCAAAGTGTCATAATAATGGATCATTTACCAGCCTACAGAAACAGTGAAGCCAAAACAAGTGATTGCTTCCTCCCTAATGAAATGCTGGTTGTGTCTGTTGCACCTCAGTCCATTAATATGGCACAGAGTATTAACATTGCAAAGTGGAGAGAAACTATTCAAAACCTCTTTGGTGTGATTTAGAATCCTATAAAGCTAATTTACCAAACTTTGGAGTCTATATCTCTGCTATTGATAACTGTTAAAGAAGCTCCACAAGCATATTACAGTTCATGTAATGTTTTTGTAATATGTGTAGATTTTCCATATGCAATATATGTTTTACTTAAGTCAACTAAAATAAATTGGTTCTGTCCTACTTCAAATCAGGACAATATATATTTGTAATATAGGTACTACATTATATTTTTGAAACAAAACTTTCAGATGAACAAAATTCAGTTCTTCAAGCATAATGACTTGTAAAAATGTTTGGACCCCTACCAGCAACATTTTTTTGCACAAATTTAGTTCAAATGCAGGAGCAATGCCAGTATTTGTTGACTCAAAGTTGGACATACACAAACAAATATTTTGCTGAATATGTGCCACATTCTTCAATTCTCCACCAGGGATCTAACACACATACAGAGGACAAAAAATAGCCTAAGGTGTACAATGATCCAAACTGACTTTAATTTTACCAGTGTATATTCATGCAGTTAGCTTTAAATGAAGTTTAAATAAATCTTACCTCATGGGTGAGACCTTGCAGAAAAATTACTTTAATGGGTTAAATTTGGGGTAATAGGAACTAAAAATCCTCAGTGTGCAGGATCCCATTTCTTAATGTGGGATATTCATAATTAATCTTCCATAGGCAATTGTTTCATTCAATTTCCTGCATGTCTCTACCGCCCCTAGATAAACTGAAGGTCTCTTTAGGTATGAGTTTACAATTCAAACAAGGTGTCAGTTGAGAAACCTTCCTCCCCCTCTGGTGCATAAAAATGGAGAAAGATATTAATCCATTGCCTTCAACAGAATTAATTTTAAGATTAATTTAGAACACAGAAACTTGAATCTGTGAATCTGTTTTTCCATATTCACCACATACTTGACTCTGGTTTCCGAAAACCTGTGCAGAAAAATTCATCTTAAGCAGAGCAGCTCCAACAAATCGTATTCACAGCTATTGCACTTATAGTGCCAAAATAAATAACAAATATTTTCCTCATTGAAGAATTCAAAGCAGAATTGCAAATATCCAGTACAGAACTGTACAAATGAAACTGCTCAGTTCAGAGTCTACCACTGGTGATTTCTATCTTTTCAGCTGGCCAGGAACTGTTCAGGTTTGTTTAATTATTACTTACACTGTAATATAGTCTACAGAGAAAGATTAATTGCAAAATGTATCCATCTTACAGGGAAAGTAATATCAGCTAGGATAAAACCTGAAACTTTTCCAATTAAAGCTGCTGTCAGTAAAGTGGAGAATGTGATTGCAAATGCAAAAAAGCAGTTTAACTTGAGCTCTCCTGCAAATACACCATGGATTGGGTATGTGAACACCATCTGTCCAAATACTGGCCAAACTGATCTTTTTAATAATTATATAGATTCAAACACAGCCATCATGATGCGCAGTGTAATCTTGCTTCAAGGTTGTTTTAAGACAAGCAAAATCTCTGTTTATCCAGGGAGGACTAAGGCACAAGCCAGTTTTTGAGCATTTATTCAACCCACTTCCATGGCATTCATTGGTTGCATGTCTGAATAAGGACTCAATACAGCTGAGGTCAGAAGGGGAGTTGAGTTATATCCACAATTCTGTTAAACAGTAATCCCATTTTAGTCCAATTAATTAACAGGCTCCACTAACTGATGTTAATTGCCCTAGCTCTCATATTGCTATTTTAATATTATAAAAAAGGCATGATTAATTTGCTAGAGGATTTATTAGTTTTTATTAGTTTTTACTCAATCTCCTAAAGAAAGCAAATGGAACAAAATGGAAAGTACCTGGGCAAAACGGATAGTTATTTGCTACTTTAACCCAAAATTTATTCAGAAATTTTCATGAAAAGTAGCATCTGGCTCTTTTAGAAAAGTATCTGCCGATTGTTCCTATTAACTCTAAAAATATTCTGAAATTGATTAAAAAAAAGAATTTCAAAGATATCCTGGAGAGAAATTAGGCATGTGTTTAATCACTTTCTGAATATGGACCTCACTGAGGCTAAATTACCTGACTTTGTATTGTTTATGTGTCTTCTGTAATTAATGGATGTTACTAGTATATGACCATTTCTAGAAAAATAATTTTTGGTACTATATAACTTTTGCTGACCCAGGATCTCATCCAATATTTTCAAATATGGAGCTGGAGATGAATCAGATAGCACTTATAACACAACATTTTAATTTATAATCAGAAGTGTAGTAGAAAAGATGTGGGATTTCCACCTTGGATTCACTACTCCAAACCTAATTCCTCTGGAAAGCAAAATATTGTCAAACACAGATCTTGAAGAGCAAGTATCTTTTCACTGATACAGATTTACTGTGTCAATCCACCTATTAAACAAGGTTATACCTTTGGAAAAAAATAAGTTTAATGTTATACAGTTTGTGCCATTCTACTCCATTTCAAACTACAGCTGTATCTAAATACTCTCTGTGTTGTACCAGCTGATCTGCACCACCAGGTTTGTAAAAATTCAAGTTTATGAAGACAGTTATGTATGACTGGATACAGCAAAAGGAATATCAGAGACAATCCTGCTGTAAAACCCATGTCAACTTCTCCCACACAGGTATGGTGTCTAAGACTATAAAGTTTGTTGTGGTAAACAGGAACCAAAGACACTTTATCCCAAAGTCATCCTTCCAACAAGGTCCAAAACCAGCAACTATTCTTATGGAGAGGGTGTAAATAAAAAAGGCAGAAGCAAATAGTTCATCAAAAGATGGCTCAGGACTTTCCAGAGGTACAATCTCTCTATGCAATACTTTGAGACAGATGTTCTTTCCACAACTTTTTTTTCAGTGACTTTGAAATCAGATAAACTTAACGCCCATATACATGAATTTCACAGCCTATCTACGTGCTGTATAAATACCATTTAGGAACTTGCCACATACTCCTGATAAATGCTGGAAGCTTTTCCTTATCTATCAGGTTTCTTTGAGAAGCGACCATTTAAGAGATCTCCTCCTAGAGATCCTTCCACATTTACTGACAGTACAAAGGTTCCCCAATTTCAATTAGAATACACTGGCACAGTACCTCAACCTTCTTTACAAAGTCAGTGGTATAAATTTCAAAACAAATGCATTTCAACAAAAGGGAGATATTTCAGGCACACCTGTCATTTGTGTACAAGTATAAATAGGCAACTCAGAGAAAAAATATTAGTATCATTCTCCAACCTGGAAGCAGTAACTTTGGATTAAGATAGTCCTTATTCAAAGCATAACTATTAAATAGAAATATGAGGGAAAAATGAAAATGTAAAGTTGTTTACTAATGTGCCTGTTGCCTTTATATATCCCTTAATGAGAAAACTGTAGAGCTGTTGTAGTAAGAACCCTTCTTTTGCTAATGCTTTAAATCCATAAATTGTACCTATTAAAAGAGTATTCCTTTGTTTAAAATCAAGTGTATGTAATCAATCTGACATCCTCATTTGTCTGGCGAGGCTGTTATCCAGTTTCAAAATGTGGGTGTGTTATCCCTTGATCATTATACTGTAGAATACAGTAAAGAAAACTTTCTGAAGGACTTCACACAATTTACAACTTACTGTTCAACCATTACCTTGGTTGTATTATTAAAACTATAATGATGAAATGCTGAGATGGCTTTTTGTTCACCAGCACTTTCAGGCTTATAGTGTATAAACTATTCTGTATTATCATGGCATTTAAGTAGTATTGCACATCTTCCTCCCTGATACAACTGTGCTGTTTCTGTAGAAATAAATTAACAAAAATGTCCTGGGCATAACCTCCATTCTTATGCATAATTGATATAGGTCCATAATTAATAGCTCTGTCTGAGATACAAATTAGTCATTCTAAGTAATGAGACTTTCTTAAGAAAAACGTGTTTCATCTCACACAAATGCATGGATTATTTGGGTATATTTATTCCCATTAAATGACCAGTATGTGAAAATATTTCATAAGCACCACCATTTTTTTATTCTGCTAAGATTACTTTTATATACTTGTTTTCACATGTGATGGTTCCATTTTTCTTTTGTTGGTTATTGCAAATAAAAAAATGCTTGGATAAATTGCACATAAAGTTGTTTACTGCCCCTTAAATCTGCTGGAGGTTTAAAAAGAACATACCCTGCAGCAATTCTCATTCAAATTGGGTGAAGATCTCACCTCTTGTTAGATTCTGTACTTTATTCCTTCTAACCTGGCATCCTGCAGCAGAGACAATAAACAGAATGACCCTGGAACTCAGGAGTTTTTCTGTATTGTAGCTGGTATTCATTGACACAGATCCAGCAAGCATGAAACTATGTTTGTTTACAGGTCATGAAGGCTGAAGATATTGCTGAATTCTTTATTTTCAGATCCTTTTTTTTCATTTAGAATTCCTTATATTAAAACACCCCCTGGAATGATACATGCCTGAGGCACAAGGACAATACATAGACTAGTAAACAAAGCAAGCTTCAGTCTTTTTACCCGAGGCCACTTGGTGTATTGTAACTTTTTAGTATTGTAACATTTGTTTAAAACCATATAGGTCTCTTTCTTTGCTTATGGTAAAACTTGTTGCCCCTGGATTATGCTTGAAAAAGTGGTGAGAGACCCAGCACCAGCTGAAACCACACCAGAGAGAATGCTAAAAATTAAACACGATGGGAAATCACAGGCCAGTGCTCACACATACACACACACACACACACCTTTGTGTTTTAAAAATTAATAAATAAGTTAGTCAAGGATTCTATATTAGGAACCTGACTTTCATGCTAAGATGGCAAGAACAGCTATTCCTGCCCCAAAGAGCATGAGGCTGAATGCCAATGAAGTTCTTTCCCCAGTGAAGGAGCAAGATCCTTCTTTGCTTGCAGGAAGGAGAAGACAGGAATGCTCATGCTCTCTGCTGAGGAAGTTCAAAGTTCACGTCTCCAGAGGCACAGAATTCCATAATAGTCTTGAACCGAACACTTTATTTTGCGCAAATTTAATTTTATGTGTGTGCACATTCCGCATTTTTTCATCACCAAAGGCACATCTGAGAAAACTTTTCTGCTTGGAAACAAAGGCAACTACAGTTATGGTGGCTCAGACTCCTGTCTCTGTCATTGCTTACAAGATACTGCTTTAGTTTATATGAAATGTCAAGAAATTTTGACCAGCAATTGGAGGTGCTTCTAGCTGCAGACCACAAATATATGAACATTTAAGCACTTTCATGCCCATGGGAGGTGACTGAATTCGCCAATCACTCTGAAAAATGTCAGACAATAAATAGAGCTGAACCTGCCCCTGCTGCCACCATCTTGTGGGCTGCTGCCAGTTGTTGGGGCGCAGCCATCTTGTCGGGGCACCACCACCTGCCACCTCCATCCACCTCCATCCACCTCCATCCACTTCCATCCAGCTCCATCCACAGTCCACGTCGCCGCCTGCTCACCGGGTTTGAGCATGATGCCACTGCCCTGCCGTGAGGGCCAAATGGCTCAAGAAGCAAATGTGCAGGCAGAAGCACAAGAGGAGAAAGATGGGGCAGAAGTCCGAGTAGGCCCCACTATGGAAACATCCCGGTGCTTCGGGGAGGATTCCTGATGCTGCAGGGAGGATTTCCGGTTCTGTGGGGAGGGACATGCTGCACCAGGATGGTGATGTTGTTCTGTGAGTAAAATTGGTGTTAAAAATATATATATATATAAATTCCAATTGAACACAACAGGAACGTTTTTCACTATGAATACGGTCAGGCGTTGGAATGGTCTCCTAGGGGAAGTGTTGAATTCCCTCACTTTGAAGTTTCAAGTCCCAGCTTGACAGGATGCTGAGGCATCTCACATAAACAATCATATTAGAAGGGTTGGACCAGATGATCCTTGAGGTCCCTTTCAACCTGACATTTTATGATTCTATGAACTAAGCATTTTTACACAACCATTTGATGAGCCATCACCTTCTAAATACCTTGCTGTGCAACTGCTGACAATCAGCAATGCCAAACAAAAAGAATTGCTTATTTCAAGAGGTTTTTCCATGGGGCTTGATCTTTTACCCATTGAAGTCAATGGCAAAAATTATCTTGGATTTAAAGGGCACAGGATTAGGTCATTAGTATCTCCCAATCCATTTGTCCTGAGCCTTCTAGAGAGAGACAAGGGCTGTAACTGTAGAAGAGAAGACATTTGTTTTCATTTTGCTTATTTGAGGTAACAAAATCTGGCACCAAATGCATTTGTGTGTCTGGGTGTAATTATTCTCCTTTCAAAGAACTGATATTTCTCTCTCGCCTGAGGACCATTAAGGTGTTAATACAGAGACAACGCTTGATGGAAGTGGGCTCCAGGCAGTCTGAGATGTGAAGAATCAGCCTGATGAGAGTTACCACATCAGACTGTTGATTAAACAAACGTAACTCAGTACTGTATCATCAACAGGGAGTGTGTGGAGGGATGGGAAGCAGAGAAAAAAAAAAAGAGATGGTGAGAGTGGAATGAGAGAAAACCCTACGCCTCCTTTTCTTCACAAAATTATTTTCCATTCATTTTCTTCTCCCTTAGCCTCCCTCAAATCTGAAGTTTAATATTTCTATTGAATGTAATAACAGCTTTTTTGACTGCAGCAGTTTATAAGGTAAAGATAAGCAAAAACAGCAGCTGGAAGTAAAGTTTTCCATATTGATAGCTGCTCTGTAAGTAGAATCATGGGTCTGCAGCACTGTCACCCACTGCCTCCACCTACTCTGCTGTTAGTTGACAAGGACAATCATATCATATCATATGACAATCAGTCATATCATCAACAGAAACAAACTCAAGAAAGATGCTTCTATATTCATAATAAATTGACCTGGATATTAAAATGCAAATCCGTCATCATAAACCTCTGGAAATCCCCTTAGATAATAACAACAAATGTGAAGTTAGCTTGAGGTTTTGAATTATTACTTTGAAATAATTTTCCCCCAACCCTCCTTGTTTACCTGCTTTCCATTAATTTCAGGAACCAAAGTTTTTTTATATTCTCCAACAACATCTGAAGCAGAAACTGTGGCAATTGGGAGGAAAAGAAAGAAACAGTCAGATGAGGCTGTAAATCAGCGTATGACCAGATGGCTGCAATTGGAACATTCTGACATAACCTTTCCAGCTCATACTGGACATTTGCACTGTCACCTTCCTAGGTGTATACCTGAAGTATTTTTCTGGCTTGAACGTGGCAATATATGCAGCTGGATGGGCATAATGCCTGATGAAGCCCAGCTACTAGTTCTAAAAGATCCCTGTCAGCCTCTGCAGGAGGTCTAAAGGGAAGTGTTTAAGGTATATTGAACTGAAAGGAAAATTTTAAAATTCCCCTTGAGCTTCAGCTTTAAAAAGAAATTCCCACAATTTGAAATTTCCACAATTTGAAAATAAAGGGTTTTTAATTCTGTACATCAGGGATGATAACTGATTTTGAGTTGTGTTAAGACTGATACAACTTTGTCTCAGTCACAATCTCGGAAAGGGTTCAGTCATCTTTAATTCTGGAGCTTGTTTGCCATCTTGTGTGTATGCAGTCATAAACAGTGACTTCTGGCTTAAATATGGCTCTTGTGAGGGATTGGTTGTAAGCAGCTGTGTCTCCTTTTACAGGGAGCTGATAAAAGAGAAATGACACAAGATTATTGCCAAGATCATGTTAGTTCTGTTAAAAAGTTTATAACCTAAGTAAAATCTATTTTCACCATTTTAAAACCCATCTAGATAGATCTTAGACCTGCAGTTCCTTTCTGGTAACTGTTGTGAATAAGTAGCCCTCTGGAATAATTTTAGGAGGCATGAAATACTTCAAAAATCTGTGTCCAAGAAGTGGCTTTCAGGATCTGTCTCTTAAGTCAATCAAGTTCTTTTGACTCTCTTTCATTAGAAATTGTATTACAACAATGCAGTAACTTCTGAAGTCACATCAAGAGATAAGTAACACCTGACTGGTTCTTTTTCACAGTGTTGCAGATCTGCAATTTCTCATTAATCATAGTATGTAGGTCCCCCATCAGTAATTGTACAAGATACTATGCAAACAAGAACTTCACATAGATACAAAGTAGAAAAGAATATATCATTCACTGTAGCAATGCACACCTTTACTCAAATCATATTATAATTCCTTTTAATTCAGGGACTCTCTTAGAAGTAAACCAAATCAGACAATGTCCCAGGCAAAACTAAAAAGTTTGTGTGAAATGCCAACTGTGAAAATGGAAGCAGGAATCATCCTGCAAAGTCACCACGTCTCAGTGAGCCACCAGAAACACCTAAGGTCTTCCTTGAACTTCACAAAATTTACTTAGCAAAGGAAGTGGGGATTTATGGGGAAAATATGGACCTGAAGAAACTTGAAATCAGGACTGCATGGAGAAAGGAAGCAAAGGATAAGGCAGTGAGGGAGCTCTGTCAAGTTAAATGTTGTTTCAGAGATGTGTGCCCTGACTGAGACTGGCAGCCATGAATATTATTATTCTCAACAAATATCTTCCCAGGCTTCTTAGCAGGAAGTTTGGAATAATGAAAACAACGAAGACTTTGGTTACAGAATATTTTCCTTGATTCATTAGAAAAGCACTCTACAAACGGTTTTCATGATTTCCAACATGAAAATAGTTGCCTATAGGTTGTTATCAAGTAGAAATCATCTTTTCTCTTTAGCACTCTATATCATTAAATCTTCGGCCCATCATAACAAGGATAATGTGAAATGCTGAAATGATAAGAGTGCAAGCTGGGTTCCCACAAACAAGAAGTGTATTCACGACGTGCCATTGAGTGAGCCAGCAGAGCACAGACTGGCAGCATACCTTTCCTACTGAAAGCTGATTGATAGCAGGGGTAGATTATTTATAGCATTCTTTATGATGGAACTTTTTATAGAACTTCATGCAGGAGAGTACGAACTCAGCTCATTATTTTTTGTCATACTGAACCAAGGCTCCACATCTAAAATGCTATTGTTAGTGCAGATAAAGACCCTATTCTGAAGAAGTAGCATCCTCTAGCAAACCTGTTTCTCCCTCTGCAGGTGAGATCTTATTTCGTTTGACTTCTGAAGAGTCATCAGCGCCCAATATGATATTTTAAAGTTGACACACAGCTCTGCCAATCCAGCAAATGTACATAGTTTGATCCAGTATAAATACAATATCTGTAATCCTAGCTGACATCCTAAAGACTTCAGGGCTGGAGAAAAGGTGGATTTCTATAGCCCATAATAAGCTTAATAGGTAAAGTTTGACAAAAGTTGGAAAGAGTAGTGTGCTAGTAGTGTGCTAGTTAATTTTCTTCAACATACTATGGAACTGCATTTTAGATTTATGCTGAAAACACTGATGATAACCTAGGGATGGTTTTGTCCTCACTGAGCAGTGCTTACAGTGTCAAGGCTGGTTTTCACCCCACCAGCAAGTAGGCTGGGGGTGCATAAGAAGCTGGGAGGGGACACAGCTGAGACAGATGACTACGAGTGACCAGAGGAATATTTCATGATGAATGACATCATGCTCAGCAATAAAAGATGAGGGAAGAAGAAGGAAATCAGGGGCATTTATAGTGAAAGGAAGGTAGGGACATTTAGAGTGATGGTGTTCATCTTCCCGAGTAACCATTACATGTGATGGAGCCAGATTTTCCTGGAGGTGGCTGAGCACCCTTCTGCCCATGGGAAGTGGCAAAGGAATGCATTGGTTTGCTTTGTTTCTGTGCAAGGCTTTGCTTCTCCCATTAAACTGCTTTTATCTCAAGATAAAATTTTTCTCCCTTTTGCCTGTGATTCTCTCCCACAAACCAATGAAGGGGAGTGTGAGGATGAGTGAATGGGGCTTAGTTGCTGGTTAGGATATACACAGCTTTAAGAAAACAAGTTCTTTTCCCTTTCACTACTAGAACGCTGCTTGTCTCCATGAATAAAAAACAAACCAAACCAAAAACATATTACAATTTTAAAAGTCTGTGATTAGGTAAAGAGATGAGAAAAAGAAGGAATAATCTGAAATAAAATCTTATGTTTTGTATTTCCTTTCAAGGAATGTTTTATGAACTTTGTAGTATGTGGAGATGGGGTCATTTGCAGTAAATTACTATGCCATTCAGCCTCCTTGGGTTCATTGCCACAGAGAATTACAAATAGTCTTGTTCTCCTCAAAAATAAAGCTGAAAAATCTTTCTACGGGGGGAGCTACACTTTGCCTACATCTACAGCTCTAGGATAATATTGTGGCCTTAATTGTTTCATTCTTCCCTCCCTAATCCTTTCTATTTAAGATATACTTCAATTCTGTAGATCATGAAAAAAGTAAAACCTTGTTTAACCTTCACATCGCAAACTGTACAAGCTTATGCTTGTGGAATTTATACAGAATAAGTCTTACCAGTATTCTTTCAGTATTAATCATAGTGGGGTTGTTTTGCTCCCCAAAAGTAATTGTGCCAGCCAGTTTACAATTGCATGATAGATTCATTAAAGGTAGGTAGGCAGTAGAAAGCAAGATTTATTAGGAGCTTATTTAGGAGTCAGGAACAAAAAATGAGAAGTTTAGGTGATTTTTGCAAAGCTTATCCTGGCAATCTAGTGCAGAGCTGGGAACTAAGTCCCAGAGCTGAGACCTGTGTCTAGATCCTTAGCTTAGAAAATGCTTTTACCCTAAAGCCCATCTCTGTTTTCATGTGTTTGGCTCAACTTCTCTACTATTGGTTAGTCTGTTGGAAAACAGTTTTGAAAGGTGTCCTGGGCTTCTGAGGCCCAAATCTGAATCTAGAGGCCTATAGCTTTGCATTCAAGATGTTGCTTTGTTAGGTTTGTAACTGTTGTTAGATAAAGCACAATTATACAGTAATTAAAAAAAAATAATAAACTCCACACTCAAGCACCTAACTGGTAGAAATCAGAGAACTAAAATGGTGTGAGAATATCTGCCCAGTGACTCAATTACACCTCTCAATGACCAACACCCCAAGCCATCCACCAACCCATAAAAATCAAACAATTTGGATGATGGCCTCCAACTCAACACCACGTCCACCTTTGCTCAAGATGTTGGTGGCATGACATTCGTGGACACCTTACCATGGAAGACAGCCAGAAACACCTGGGTCCAAGCTTACATGGTAGGAAATGACAATCTCAGCACCCTGCCTCTTCTAACCTCCAAAAACCACCACTCCAACAAACCAGGAAAGAGGAATTAGAGGTAACCATGTTTCTACAGCTGTGCATTGTGCTACACATTAATTATCACCCTGTTGCAGAGGTGATAAACACTCAAAATCTCTTTCAGATGGATCATATTATTCCACAGTAATTAATGCATGAGCTTGAACTGTCCTGACCTAACCCATGACAAAAGGATGTGAGTGATCAAAATTTTGACTGGCTTACTCAGCATTTCTCAACAAAGAGGTATACAAATGTTTAATTAAATATTGAAAATAAATTAATGAGTTAGAACATATTGCCTGAGTAACACAATGCCTGTAATAAATGTAGATTTTATTCTGAAATTATGATATGTCTGATTATTGAAAACCACAAGAAAGGGAGAAAAAAGATATTTTGGGAAAAAAAACCAATAAACCCATTGCCTCATAAAAACTGTGAAGCATTAATACTGTTTTAGGACAAACAAAATTAGTTGGTGTGCTTTGTCAGATATTTTAGATTACATGCATTTTTCTTGAACTGATATAATTAGACTTACCCAGATACCCATGCATAGCAATTAAATTTATAATGGCTCTATATTTTATAGAAAGTCCTCTCTAGCACTCACAAATCTAAGGTATCTTTACCAATATTTTGTCTGATCTTGCCTACTATTTTTAGTATCAGCATTTGGCAATCTTGGATAAATCTTGGAGGTTTTTTATTTGTAGAACTAACCTGGCTCTCAGGGATGAAAGACTGCATAAGAGATGAGAGCAAGAGGCAACCTCTGCAACGAGGCCTCACTTCAAATAAACCCGAATAATGAATCAACCTTTTTCCCTTCAGGAGACTGTTCTCTGCAAGTTGCCTGTCCAAAACCAGCACCTTCTGATTCATTAGAAAAATGCTCTCTGTATTCACATGAAGGACTCAGAGCCCATAAATCATCCAGGACAGAAATGTCACACAGCTTTTGCTGCTTAAGAGTTCAGCACTAAGTCTAAGAGAGCAAGGTAACGTCTTCCAAAGTCAGTAGCAAGGCCAAGGCATTCTGAAGGAGGTTTGGCCCCTTGCTAAAATAGGTACATAACTCTGGAAGTACTGTCGTTGACTCAGGGCTAGTCTATGGACCTATCAAGGTAGCAAACCTCTAGTTGAATTCAGGTGTAACAATTATATCCATGAAACAATTTTTAATCCTACCCGCAGATCCCTACTGTTGGGGCTGATTAGTAGCATAAAAACGTGGTGGTGTCTGTAGAGCTGCCATTTGGAAAACTAACAAGTTGTTTGGTTGGTTTTTTTGTTTTTGTTATTTGTCTTGAAAACTGACTGTTTGATATGTAAATTATTAACAACAGACTTTCTCATTGCCATTTTTAAGGAGTAACACTTTAGCTTTTTTTTAGCTTTTTTTTTTTTTTTTCAAATAAATAGATTACAGGCTGAAATGAAAGATTTTGCAGATACATTTCTACATGAAAAAGCTTGATAAGGCTGCAGATACAGGGTTTTAGGCCTGCAGGTATTTTGAGAAGAACATCTGCCTTCACAAAATAGTATCAAGTTGCTTTTCTACCTAATTCCTTCCAATATTGCCTCTCCTATTTAGAAATAGTATTATGTCACTACCAGAGTAGTGTTATTAAAAGAACTACAAATAAAATAATTCTTATGATGTGGAAATGAGCCCAAATGATAGAGTTCTAAATCATCAGTCAACTGCTTCAGCAGTCTGGAAAAACTGAAGGCACTTCCTGGTGGTTAAACTGTTTTTAAAGTGAAAAATTCATGAATGTCATGAATATAACTGCTCCAATGTGAACATCTGCCGTTTGAAAAACTGTTTCTGGAGGCCACCAATAGTTTGGAGCTTCTTAGAGAGGCAGGCAAAGGCACTTCTGCTGCCTTAAGAAGGAGGAGATGAGGTAAAGCTGCCTTTGTCAGCATAAGTGGGTAAGAGAGGGCAAAGCTGGGGTAAAAAGGCAGGGGAAAAGGCAGTCCAGGAAAGTTTTGCTTGTTCCCCCTGTCCACTGTCAGGGCAACCGAGAAAGTAGTGGAGGGAAAGGTGAGGGACACAACAGCCATGAGGATATTCAGTCAGATTTCCTTGTTTATAGGGCTTCTACATATTCTAAATTATCTCTGACATTGAAGCTTCTCAAAAATAGTAGAAAGTGGATACCTTCAGAAGGTTTCTATCTGGCCATGGTGAAGGCACACTCAGAATATCTGGAATCCTCTCTCCAGTTTTCTACACAGCTTTTAACATGAAATTAGTATGGATTGGCACCACATTGAAAAACTGTGTAGATAGCAAACAGAATACTGTCCAAAATCTAATTACATGAGAATATTTCATGATAATTGCATATATTCTCATGCTAATTATGAGAATATAGGTCAGTAAGTGTACCAGCCTGCTGGGCTTGTGTACTAAGTAAATTAAGATCCCTTTTAAATTATATGGCCATTTAAGTGCACAGCTATAAGAGATGGCTGATGTTCAGTAATCATCTTACAGAAATAATGTCTTGGGATTTATAGGAAAATTTAGCTCAGTTGTTGATATTTTTAGGTCTCATCAAAAATGTGAGATTACAGACATCTTTATAATTTATTTAATAGAGTTGCCTCCCAAGCTTAACACAACTGCAAATTTCTGAAAAACCTACTGAAAGCCCTGCCACGTGTTAGTAAGAAATCAGTGTAACTAAATGTAACTAGGATTTTAGCATGTCTGCACAAGCACTAAATTTGATAGTAGATTTTCAATATTAATTATGTTGGTGGAAATAAAAATCTATAGATCACAAATGATGAAAATAATTAGAGTCTGTATAATTTTGCTGGCTGTATACATATTTTAAAAAATGTTCTCTATTTAAAGCTAGATGATGCATGGCACTAAATCT
Source organism: Heliangelus exortis (assembly GCF_036169615.1). Classification (NCBI taxonomy): domain Eukaryota; kingdom Metazoa; phylum Chordata; class Aves; order Apodiformes; family Trochilidae; genus Heliangelus; species Heliangelus exortis. Next base: position 5,826,895 of record NC_092422.1, read on the forward strand.
ACTAATGTTATCTCATTTTTCATCACCAATTCATAATTAATGTGATTAGTATCATGTACATGTCCAAATCAGAGCTCTTACAAATGGAAACATACATGATGATCTTTACTTAAATAAATTTAAGTTTTAAAAAAAACCTCACACTTTTTTTCTACACATAGCATTGTGCTGCAAGGAAAATTATACAAAGAAGATATTTCCCCACTAGCGCTGCATTTTATATGTTATTTATTTTCCAGATCCCAGAAAGATCTTTTATCTGATATGTTACACATTGCTATTTTTATTCAGGTTTTTTTTCTCTACAGTGCAAGTATCTTAACATGAAGAATATTTTTGTTTGGCTGTTGTTTTTTTCATCATTAGTTAATATAAATGTTTCAAAGTATTTAATCTGTCACACAGGAGCTGCCATTTTAATAAGTTTGCAGCAGTTCTATGTCCTTATTGATCTCTCATAATACTAAAAAAGTATTTAAATCTTTCATTTCCTGAATTTTCATGGTATATCATCATTATCTAACTTACCATTCTGGCATATCAGACTCAAGATACATTATCATGTGATAACAAAACATACCAAGAAATTATAGTAACTACAAAGTGTTACTGAGATGAAGTAAAAGTTCCCAGACACCTGTCAATGAAACAGTCTAAAATAATAATGCCCATTGCTGAACCTGAAACATATCATTTGGCATGTCTAGATTTTGACAGACTCCCTGAGTACAAAACAGAGTGTGCCATCCTGCTGTCTCTGTTCCAGCACTTGAAGACTTGAAACTCTTCTTTAACATTGATATTCTTGTCAGCTTCTCAAGCTGTGAAATTTATGATGATGAAATAAATTTTCCCAAACAACTGTAAGATCCAGGACACTTTTATTTGGCCAGAAATTTAAAAGATTCCAATCCTGGCTGAAAATGAAAAAAGCATCTATCTATCTGTCTATCTACCTGTCTATCTATCTATAGATACATATACACACACACACACATATATATATATATTGGCTAAGTGGAAATTTAGCCAATCTCTCATTATCTTATCTCATTTTCATTTAATGAGAAAAAGAATTGTACAGTAGTGTTCTGCTGAAGAAACTTTGAAAATCTTACTGTAGCTTCTGGAACTATAGCAAAAAAAAAAAAAAACCAAAACCAAAACAACCCAAAAAAACAAAAAAACCCAGAGGCACTACCAGAACATAAAGTCTACTACGTTATAAGCTGTGGATACAAAATTTAGGTCTGACATAAAAAAAAGTGATGGGTAGGGCTGATATGAAGAATTAAAATCTTGAAAGGCAAAGAAAAAAGTCATAGTAGAATGTGGTAATGATGACAAGAACATACCCTGTACTGGCTACTTGAGGGAGGAAATGTTGAAAGGGACAAATTGAGGTAGATGATCTGTTCATTGAAAAGTAGATCAGTCTGCAGTAGCAGCCAGATAAGAAAGGTTTATATGAAAAAGGTGAAAAGCAGACATAACAGAGAGATTTCATTCAATTTTCAAAAACTGGTGGCTCTATGAAGAATGTTAACACAAAGTTTCAGAAATGTGGCTCTGAAATATAATTCAGGATATGAAAGAACAGTCTCAAAACCAGAATACTTTTACATATGATCAAAGTGAAGCTGAGTGTAGGCTAACAGCATCCTTGGAGCTAAGAGACAGAGTATCTGAGCTCAGTCAGTCAATATCCTGGCCCAGATTATGTAGTCACACAGAATGGTCTAGCCAAGGAAAATATAATTTCTCACTCTCTCCAGGTCACTTACCCATTTCTCGTAAACTGGAACTGAAGCGAATATCTCTGAAATGCCTTAAAAAATTCAAGGCACTGCTTCACATCTTTCACATATGTTCCAGTTACATTATCTGCTTTAAATATTAATACTGTCAGAAATTACAAGATAAAAATTCAGGAAAGTTGTCTTAATTATAAGACTTCGGAAATATTTTATGATAGTCCCATGAACCAATGCTGAAGCATTGACTTCTCTGAATTTAATGAGGTTAGGTTATTTTTCTGGTGTGAGATAGGAAATGTTTTCTGAGGAAAGAACGAAAAAATCTCTTGCATATTTTAAAGACCTAAAGATACAGGGGAAACCATTGAGAAATGATGGTTTAAGTTTACACCTGACATATGAGCTTTACTCACTGCATGTGCCCTCATGAACTACTTCATACTAAGGTAAAGATAGTTACACTCATACATTTTACCTTGCAACTGAATTTCATTAACTATAAGGATAATTAAATGATTCATCCAGTGGGGGATAATTTAGCTGTAACACCACAGCTGCTTCAGTTTAGAATTCTATATTATTTAAAGAACATTCTTGAAACAAAAGCAAAAACAAGCAAGTAAAAAGCCTGTTATTTCATTAGACATAGATACATGTTCTTTTAGTTATAAGGAAGTAATTACAGTTGCTGTCTTGTGTAAAAGAAACCCATAGCATAATGAACCTCTTAAGTGACAGAACCATTTACTTTCATGTGCACTTGACCATTCTTGACCATTTGTTGGCTCCATGCATAATTTGTGTACCCCTTTAGCAAAGTCAGTTTCTCTGATTTTAAATTCTTCTAGTTAATTCCTCCTTCCCTCTTACTGTTCTCATTGTATGTTGACATAAGTAAAGAAAGGTGAGCATAAAACTGTGGTATCAGAACAGAAAATTAAAATCCACTGAAAATCAACTGCAAACCAAATTTGTTTGTTTGTTGTTTGTTTGTTTGGGGTTGTTTTTTTTTTCCTTCTGAGTTTTCATAGTAAAATCTCTCAGGACAGCTGGTAAAAAGAACTTGAAGTGTCTAATCTCTAGACTTAAAACGAGCTGCAAATAAACTGCACAAGAAGTCATAACTCACAGAGGACAAAGAAAATTGTCTCCATTTCAAGTAATGAATCAGGCTCTTTTAAAACTTCTTTTTAAGTTTGGCAGAATTATGAAACATTGCACAACTCATTTTGTCTTTTTATTTAATAATCTTTTTCTTTTTATTAATTGTGGTTTAGTCTGATATATTGTCATGATTCCCAGCAGAATGATATATGTCCATTACTTCATCACCACAATGTTTAATAGTGAGGGGTCATTTATTTTCTGAAAATGACAAGGCATGTTGCAGGAAGGAATAGAGTCACTTCAAAGCTGATTATATTCAATATTTTCTTGTGTTTCTTCTGCTCAAGGTATTGACCTAGAAAAGAATTGTGTTTTCAGTCACCAACAACATAATTTTTGTGAATGCATTCACTTTCATAGCTCCAAGTGTCATCTGAGGGGCAGATTTTCTAAGAGGCTTGCTCAGGTACCATGACACTCAGCATTTCCAGACTGGATTTTAGACACTGAGGTATGGACATTGAATTCACATTTCAAAGCAGAGATCTCAATTCCTTATATACAGGAGTCAGGTATAGTTCAGTGTTTAGTTTCACAGCCATAAGGATGCACTGAACTGACAGCAACCAACAGTAAATACTGAAAAGAAAACTTTGCCTGACAGTCAACATTACTCCCAACTTCTTGTCTCAAGGAAGGACCAACATTTCATCACTTCACAAAAACACATGGCACAGGTGACTGACTCAGGTCATCTTCATCACCTCAGCACCCTTAAGCTCTGATCCTGGAACGTGCAACATAGATTCAGTTTCCTCTGCAGCCTAAACTGAATTCGAACCATGCATTCTCTCTTTCTACAAGTTTTTTAATCACCCCAGCTTAAGCATCCTGGAATAGTGAAATTTCTATCTTTCTTGGTATCCTAAAGCCATAATTATCATCTGGAACAAGCAAGAACTTTGACAAGATGGATCCAAAGAAGAAATAGGTAATAAAATACTGACCATCTTAACTTCCAGGATGTAGTTCTGTCATCCCTTGTTTTCATGTGATCTCTGCTAGGAGAAAAAAAATCATAGCCTAATAAGAATCTTTATGCCTATATTGTATTCAAACATTTTGGGTTTGAGTAAAAAGACCTGTAAACATGATTTTATACTGCCCATCTTTTAAGATCCCAACTATTAACTTTTATGACTTCCAGTGCCATACAAAAGATAATTCAGAATAATTCTGGCTTTTATCTTTATGACCCAAAGCATTCCCTTTTTACTGTACATTTTTGGGAGATGTCCGGGTTAGGATTTCTTTTTGCTTATGTTCACAATATGACTTTGCCAATATCCTGTAGGTTCATCTCAAATAGTTAACTTGTAGTCAAATAATATCCTGCTTGGAGTCTTTGATATGCTAACGCAGCAATGTAAATTCCAGACTTGAATTTAGACTAATGTACAGTAATTACTCAGAGACATGGGTGAGGCTCTTCAGTTTTACTGCCTCTGTTTACAGATCAAAGACATGGCTTAGCCCTGACATCAAAGATGTGATTTAACTCTTTTATCATTTTATCACAGAGAACAAACCTGAGCCACAATTAAAATATTTTAAATATTTTTAAAATATTTTTTAATTGTCAATAAAAATAGTTCAAAAATGTTATGTTGAAGTAGTCACAGGCAGGAACTCTATAGATTAGTGTTACCAACATAAGTAAATCCTGGCCTACAAGTAGGAAACCACAACCTAGATTCTAAGTAGAACTGGCTATAAGCTGCACTATGGGTGGTGGATTAAACTGGGTGGTGGGTGATTTTTATGGTCAGTTCTAACCCAAACCATTCCATGATTCTGTGATTCTAAATTCTCCAACCTGTATCATAAAGAGTACTCCAGTAGACAAATCAACTGACACAAGGAATATCCACTTCAGAAAAAAAGAAATTTCTATTTTAATGCTTGCAAAACACCATCTAGGATGTGTTATTTCAGAGTATGGGCTCAGATATGGATACACATTGCCATGCATTTTCATAGGGATAAAAGATTACTCCCATGGGTAATTGGGTATACTGGGTGAATAGAGCATTGGAGACTTAATTCCTCTTTCAAGTTAATAAAAAATTCAAGAACAAATACTGTGTTCTGTATAATATATTAATAGGTCTTCAGTAATAGGTAAATATTCTCAATAAATAATCCTCTTTGCTTCTTCATCAATACTTTGTTAAACATGTTCAGTACTTATGTACATATTTTATCCAGTCATCCAGGAACACCATATTGTTTCTATTCTATAGTCAGGTCTCAAAATCTTTAAAAAAAAAAAATTATGAATTCTCAGTGAAAGTTATAAGCTTTCAGCAAGATTCAACTACATTTGAATAAAAATTACTCAAGATAAAAAGCTATTATCTCAGTCATGAACGACAAATATTGCTACAGTGGACTTATTCCTGTCTTATATGTTACCCTGGCTTAGGAAGTGGATCATTTTATTCTACTTTCTCAGTCTTGCTTCTTATATCCACATAGTATGTAAGTTTTGCAGACTCTTTATGCATGGCACAGGGCCTGTACACTGAGGATATTTTGTTTCTCACCCCATCAGCGATCAATATCCAGCACAGCACATATACATCATGGTGATGACTGTGTTGCAGTCAGACATTTGCATCTTCTATGTCCAGCTGCACTCATGTCCTCCTGCAACATATTTAGGCCTACACCTTTCCCATCCTACACCTTTCCCACCCTACACCTTTCCCATCCTACACCCTTCCCAACCTAGTCACACACATAAAACATTCAGCAAGTTATCATCAACTCACATTTTGATCATTGCAACTTCCTTTTCTCTGGCCCTTGAAGACCCTCAGATTTAAGAAGGCTGAAAAAAAAGATTGCTTTCCTTATCCTTCTTCTTTCCAGAAGTACCCACCTCAGCTCTATCAATTTCAATTGTCTATCACAACATTCCAAGTTTCTCATCTTTTAGCCCACTCACTGTCAAATGAAAATTCCTCACGAGGTATTTTAGCATCAGCTCCTGCCACAGACTGACCTATTTTAATTACCTTCCGATGTTTGCTCTACATTTCTTTGCCTTTTTCCCTTCTTATTTTCATCCATATCTTTCCAGCAACTTAATCCTGATGCTTTCAAACTCTTATAATGAACAGGCACACTGCTTTCCAGTACCTTTTCCCTAGAAGGCGTGCTGGACCTTCTTCCTCCAGTGGTGACACCTGCTGAAATGGCTGCTCCCGATGAGGAGGAAAAGGGATACCAGGTCACAGCCATTTAAGGGTAAGAAATATAAAACCCCTATATATGAATTCCTAACTTTAAGTCTTTGGTATCCTTACAGATCTACAGTCATTGAATTAACTTATTGCCTATACATATTACTTTAATAATTGTTATATACTAGAATTAGTATAAAACCTACTGAGAAGTAATTTGCAAGTACTCAAACAATTCATTTTATGTAACAGTCATCCAGATGCTTATTTGCATATTTCATTGTTAAGATATCTTCTTGTTTGTTACCCTAACATGTTATTCTGCCACATTTGTATCCTAGCACTCATATACTCCAATTTATACCTTTTTAGTCTAGCTTTTAAGATCCTTTGGTGTCTACAATAAATTCTGTGTTTTTTTCATATACATTATCCCATTCAGGACACTGCCCCATCCCTGTACTCCCATTAACAGCTGGACTTGATGAATTTAAAGGTCTTCCAATCAAAATGATTACTTGGTTCTCCTGCCCCACATCGTGAAGCAGTTGATGTTGAAGAGGAGATTCTTGATCTTTTTTTTTAACTGAATTTAATGCAGTGAGGTCCTATGACAAGGACCCTATCACAATGCCATGCTAATTGTAATGTATTGTAGTAACCAGCCCTAACATCTGGAGTGATAAGAAAGCTGTGCTTTATTTTCAAAGCCAAAGAACCAAATTGTGTTTCCACCAGAGTTAGTACCTTAAGACAATGTAATCTGTTTCATCTAAGTCAGTTTCTTTTCCTGCTTTGGGAGCAGTTCTCACATAATATGGACATTTCTCCACAGCCTTATTGCCTTGTGAAAGCTCTCATTTGTTGGCGGGAAGTAAGTTTGGAAATCTTTCTTTTCCAGGAGAAATTGTTTTGGTTATGTTTTTTTATTTATTTCACCCGAGAAACACATAGTAAATAATATGTTCAAGTCATCTAGGCAAGGCAATACTTTTACCTTTGTCATTCATTAATGAACTAGGAAGCCAGAACATACTTTCATTCAGTTTGTGTCAAAGATATTGGCATTGCTGCAGATGTCAGCCACTATTTGTTGCATTGGCAGTCGGAGTACAAACACTGCTTGTGATGAACTCAGTTTGTATGGCCATATTATCCTCTGTATTCACTTTTCTGGGAAGCTTTGTGCAGTAATATTATCTGTCATGTTCTCAGTTTCTGGCTGCATTTAATACTGATGAACAAGAAGCAACTTAAACGCATCAAGTCAGAAGAGATACTAAGATTATTTAAGTTTATATTTCCAAGTAAAAGAATACCTTTATCTACTGCAAAACCTGATAAACGAAATTCCAGTTTTCTAATCAAAAGGAAGCTCTTGATTTTTTAATGGGATCTTCAGGTTCCTGGACACACATCTTGTGTACAGGACCTCAAGCTTCAAAATCGCACTCTCCTGTCACCTGTGGGAATCTTTGTGCATAGTCTTTGTGTAAGGCAAGCTTTTAAATAACAAAACATAAAGTCTTCTTATACAATGAGGATGTTAACCTTTCACTGCTTAAGTTGTGTACCAAACTAAAAATGAAGTTTACAATAGAACTGAAAACAAAAATTGTGATCTCAAATAAAATAATTCAGCAAATCTCTGTTAGGGCATGGATCTTTAACAGGATGTCGATGGGAATTCACCACTGATAAAATCAGGAGCAAGATCAGCCCCTTTATGTTTGACCAATTGAACTCCTGGTCACCAAAAATCTGTACAATAAGAAGCCCTCTGAAGCAGCTTTATAATACTTGGTATGTTTTCCAGGAGAGGAAGATGATTAATACTGGTAATTCCACTGTTCCCCTATGTCAGAATATGCTGCTATGACTTAAAAAACATCAGTCCCTTAATTAATTTTGCATTTTCAGAGAAGAGCAACGATTTGGTGAAGGCTGAGTTGAAACCCTAAGACACATTCTCACCATCTCCATGGTTTATTCAGCTCACATGCAAGTCCTGACAGATGCCATCCAGAAAGAAAATGTCATAACTTAAAGTCTGATTTCATTTATCTCTATTCTAAAACCCTTCCTTCCAAACAGGGACACATTTACACAGGCTGGTAATACCTCTTCAGAAGTATTGGCGATTTAGGCAAGGAGAAAAATAATTGTGTATCAATGGGCATAAAACAGAAGCAAAATCTTTTCCCATAGACTTGAGAACTTAAAAAAAAAAAGCCAAATGGTTTGGGAACAAGCTGTAGGATGAATTCCTACCAGTAGGGGGATAGAGACATGGTACGTGTATTAATCTCAATTAAAAAATATCTACTGCAGTAAAGGAAAGAATAAACGAAGTCTGAACATGACTTTTTACCATAGTTCTTTTATGCTCTAGTTTTCTTTCATGCAATACACATACTCGTGTGTTATTAATGCTGATTTTCCTGTCCAGTTGAACTGAAATGCTGTCATTGTCATGAAAATGCTAATAAAAACATGTTATAACTAGAGTGCACCTATGAAAGGTAAACTAACTTAACCGATTTGTCAGATTTAACAAATTAGTAGAAGATCATTAAAATAATCAGATTTTTTTACATACCTCTTACATTCTTAAACATAATTTCATGCCCTGAGTCTTCAGAAGAATAATAATATTTATGGTCAGTTTAGAACAGCATTTATAATAAAGCTGAGGTCCAAATCCTTTGCTATTTCTGAATTTATATATGTATTTATTTTGTAATACAAATACTCTAAAAGAAAAGAAAGTCCAGTAGAAAAACCAACCAAGTAAAAAAAACAACAAACAAAAAACCTAAAGCCCCTAATGAACTGGAAAGAAATACCTCTTCAGAGATACAGGAATGCAAGGGACATATTAACTGTGGTTTCTAGGTTTAGGTTAGAGTGCCTGTGATTTTTATTTGTCACATGGAATCTGCATAAAATGTAAAACTCATCAATGTAAAGAAACATTCACGGTGGAAAAAATATCATCCCACCAAGTGTGAAAACTGTCTCCACCTGAAAATATGATAGCCCCAGTGAGCCATAAAGGAGACTGCAGTTTTATCCTACAGCACCGGTTGCTCACAAGTGAGTTTGACAGCAAAAACTGGATCTTAAGAGAACATTATTTTTAGACCGTGTGTCAAATCAGACAGCTCAGATGCAGTGGAGACAGGACTGGGAAGAATCCAAACCTAAATCAATTGCTCAGTGATTAGCATCACTTAACCTATGTGCCTCTTCACTCCCAGCTGAATGTGAAGCAGCTTACCTTCCTATTTCTGTTTTTAGGCCAGCTCTACCCAGACCTATGGTATGCAGGCTAGCAATAACCCTTTTCACTCCTACTTCAACTGAACCAACGACTTTGCACAGTCTTGGAGCCATGAGAAATGAGCCCAAACTGTCCTGAGAGCTAAGCTATGCTATATTGTCTTGTATAAATACTTTGACCACAGCAAATGCAAGGTCATTTGACATCACTCAGGGGATTTAAACTGAATTGGTATGATACAAGATGCATAATGTTAATCAGATATCTATATTGCTGTCCCATAAGGACTTCTGTAAGATTTAGCACTTATTCAATGGAGCACAAGAGTGGATTATGTCCAATGCTTCTTGGTAGAGCAATGAGAATGAAAAAGAAAAAACATCATTCTGTTTCTTTCCATGTATGAGTTCAGGTACGGTCTAGCACATTTCTACCCAAGACCCAAAACAAAACTACAAAAAAATCCAGTTACATAAATAACATTTATAACATTTCTTAGTATGCCTGTGTGACCTTCAGGGACTGCAGCCTCCCTCAGTTTCTCCCCGATTTCAATTCAGTTTTCATCCATAAAAAAAAGCATGAAATCATTTTATTCACAGGGCCACGGTGAGAATAAAGCAGATAGAAACCATTACACAAAAAGTGGCAGAAACATGTCAGTTACTCTTAACAGAGTTACTTTTGTTTCTGTCTCCCTTCCCCTTCACTGCTCCTGCCATTGTTTTCTGTTTTCCTCATCAGGGAAACCAGGGAACAAGAAGAAATATTTCTTCACTAGTTATATGCCATGACTTTGCAGTGTTTCATTTGTTTGTTTATTCACTTGCACAGATTCTTTTTGATGGAAATCAAGTCCAAGCATTTCCTCCTTGACAAGGTAGCTCTGCAGTGCATTTTTTAGTGTCTTTGTTATGCAAGAAATGTGGGCTTGAAAAGAGCTGCCTTTGGGCTGATTGAATTGTCTGGGAGAGAGTTTAAATGTGCCCTGAGCTGATTAGGCCAGCCAGTGTCAATGACAGAGTAAGAGCAAAAGATTTAGCATCAGTGAAATTGCAAGGCTTATCTGGAAGGAGAAGTGGAGCACTCAGCACTATTTGCTTTCAAGCAACAAATATTTTGTTCTCACACTGCTGAGCACATCATACATTTATGTTTGTACTGTGCTGGGGCATGCACACGTATTTTCATGCTGCACACTCTGACTGACTTGCAGTGTTTGTAATAACCTGAATTTTCTGGCTAGATTGAAACAAAGCCACAGGTCTGAAACCTAGACAGTCCAGGAGAAGAATAGCTCATGGAGTAGTCCTGGAATAGGTTCTGTCCACAGAGGTCACCAGTCTCAAACTGCACAAACTGGGAGCATCCCTAGGGGAGAAGATGGTAAAAAACCCTGTGCCACTGAAAAAAAAAAAAAAACCAAAACATATTTATGTTATAATCCAATAATTGCTCAGACAAACGTCCCTCAGTCTGCAGAGTTCACTCCAAACTTTAATGTTAAGGAGAAAGCAGATGCAGCAGGGATAATTCTCACTAAATTCAGGTTCCTAGAAGGTTATGGGGGAAGGTTATGCTGTCTTGAAAGCAGGGTCAATCACCTAGTGTGCAATAGCCAAGCCACATGCAGAACTGAGATATTTGCTTTAATACCCATTTCTGAGCAGGAAAGGGAGCAATGTGGTATTCTACAAAGCAAGCTCAGCTTCCCAAAACAGAAGAGCTACTTTTATACACATATATATGTGAAATTATTTTATCTCTAATTAGATTCTGTCATTTCGATACATGATTGGTTAACTAGTTATTTGCTTCCATTTAAAGTGAAAATGCTTAAAGATGTCACTAGGCATGCTCAAAGAATGGGAGGCTTTTTGTTAGTAGAGGTCCCTCTAGAATTTGGGCAGGTATTTTAGTATGCTTATAGTGCATTAATATACTGATGAGATGTTAATATGATGAGTACAATTAATACAAGTAGGTACACCTAGTGCTCAGGGTTATAAGCAAGGAGTTAAAAAATTGTAATAAATTGTGAGGAGTACTCCACCCTTCTCATCTGTCTCTCCGTTGTATGTCTCAAGGATAAGGCCGTTGACTGCTTGGCATGTGTTTTTCTCTAATTCTTGCTCTTTCAGTGTTATGTAAGCTCTGTTTTAATACCACGTCTCTTCTCTCTGATTTTCCCCAAAATTTTACTTATTTCAATTGATAACATCAATTACACTCCTAAACTTCATGCTCTGAATCACGTTATGGCACTACAGTTGCCTCTGGAAAGATTACGAAGTATCTTTTTAGTCATTTTGCTAGGATGACAATTTTCAATGGAATCAGTGTCCACAAAATGAATGTCAATTGTTTACCTCGGAAATACTTGCTTTTTTGTACATCCAGTTCTTAAGACAGTCACATGCATTTCACCTCTGCCCCACTGCAGAAGAACTGGAGCAGGATGCCTAAGAAGATGCAGCACCCAGCAACAGGAACCAAGAGACCTGTGGGACAATACACTCAACATTCAGCAGTGGGACAAGGAGGCAGCCACCCTTAGGGCTCTCATGCTGCTGGCTTCTCTTCTCCCAGTCATCTTTTCCAGAGCCAATTTGATCCTTTCAGAGGCAGAATCAAATTTCAGGTCCTCAGGACTTGCTCAAGAAGGTGATTGAACTTACCAGCCAAGAGGCAAGGCTGCTGAGAGTGCCAGCTGTTCAGCCCAGAGCCTCAAGCTGATGCCAAACACCAGTAAACAACAGAAGGATAATTATATACAGTCGCTCGACATTTGTGTGTGGTGGGTGACCAGAATTATGATACTGTGGACAAACAACAGGGTAGAGAGTCATAAGGACAAGTTGGCTGTGACAGGGAAAGCAACATTTTGAGATGCAGGAACACTGTTAATTCAGGCCCCTGCAACCCTTCTACTCTTTTAGCTTTACCACAGCATGTGGTGAAATTATTCCCCTAGCACTGAAGTTGGAAAATGTTTTGGTCAATAATCACGTACTTTTCATTATGTGGAGATCTTGCCAGTGATGGATTGTACTCTTTGTTGTTATTACAAAAATAATTTGAAAGGCACCACACTTCTCTTCCTTTACTAACACACCATCCCTGGTCACTGTTTTTTTCCTCAGGACTAGAATTTCTTAACAGCAGAGGCAGAAATGTGATATCTTCAGGGCAAAGTTGTTAGAGACACAAGTTCCTTCTTAGGAACATTTGCTGTTGCAGGTATTGAAAACAATGGCATTGTTCCTGATCTCCACTCATGTGAGATATTCTACTGTGTTTTTGGTGTGATATTATCAGCTTGAAGTTTATTGTAGGGTGATGGAAAGTATTTTGCATTCTATGGTACAGAAGAGACATCCTGTGGCTCCACATAGAGAATTTATTACTTGTATGGATGTGGTTTTGTGGCTTGCTACCTCCTCCTCCCATGAGACAGTGTTTCATTCTGCTTAGATGTGAGCTATTCTTAAATATTATCAAAATCAGCTTCACAAGCAAGCATAGATTTGACAGGTGTTTAGAAAAACAACATATTAAAAAACATTTGCATCAAGATGACTTACCTTATATCAGCATTCCTGACTTCTAATAAAGTCAGAACATAGAATTTCTAATTACAGCTTTCACAATTAGTGTTATGTGCAGCTGTGATTGTGGCTTTTAGTGTTACTGCATTAATGAGAGGTAAGGGGACAGCATACTTTAAAGCTTCTGCAAGCTTTAAGTGAAAAAACGGCAGCCAAGACTCAGGCAGAAGACTGCATTTCATTAGCTATGGTATAAATTCATAATATCCTGCATAGTTAACAATCTAAATGGACAGGACAAACCAAGGACAGGAGAGTAGCTATCATAAGAGGTGAAATGTTTTGTTCAAAGTGATGCATGAGGTTAGTGGTTGAGCCAGAAACAGAACTCAAGTGCAGACCTTCTTAGAGAAGGCCATGGGATGACAGAGCCTATAATCCCCTCTTCTCCCAGCTGCCTTTAAGACTGTGCAACACAACATTCCCAGCTTCCCATCATCCTAAATTCAGACTGAAAACAAGGTCTTAAAGACCCCATATCAGTCTCCCATCATGCATTATCCCCAGTGTTGCAGTCCACATCAGTACCATGTGGTAAAAGTCCATGGAAAGGAGATAAATCACTGAGTCCATGAACTCAGTTGGAATTGCGGTCAAAATACTGATTGTTCCATTTCCATAACACTCAACATGCATGGGAACATCAGGAAAATATTAGGGATGATACCTGGATCAGGGGTGTTGTATTGAGACATTGGGAGTGCTCCCCAGTACCTGAGCTAGCCTGAGAAGACTGCACAGCACTGACACTGAGTTGCACACATATCCTAAACATCAACACTGAGATGTGCTTGAAATGAAGAGTGACAGAATAATTTAGTATCAGTGTGGGATGTGATTAACGGTAATGAGATGACATTGACCAAAATGGAATTCTGAAATGAATGATTTCCTACCATCAGCAAGGCTATTGGAATGCAGGACTAACCCTCTGTATGGAAGCTTCACTTTTTCAGACATTTATCTCACTGCAGTTTCCTGCAGGGCAGGACCAGGGATTGCAATAGGATCTTTCTGATGTGTGTATGGCACAGAAACTGATTGTCTGAAACAGTTGTTTTAATACATAAGCATGTGTTTTAGAAACGTGCCTTCTTATTATCCAGCCATACAACCCAAAAAATGCATCGGCAGCAGCCAGTCTGGGGAGACTCACAGGAAACAGAAAAAAAGGCAGCAGCAAACAGAAACTGCTCACCTAGACAGAACCTGGGAATTGCAACCGAGTTTTATTTTCAATAAATGGATCTTCAGCTATAATAGACACAAAACAAAAAGAGCGAATGGGGTGGTAGTCTCTGCAAAAATGGTAAAATTCCTAGAACAGTGATGAGGGATGTCAATGGGTCTCACGGAGGACACTGCCCAAGAGATATACTCCAGGTCTTTTAAAATTCCATAACTAAAATCAGATGAAGGAAATGAAAAATCCAACATTTACATGTAAATTTGGAAAAGTTAGAGACTGTCCATTAATTGACAGGACAGGCTGTGGGATATCTGACCCTACATGACTGGAGAGACTGCTGAGAGAAAGATTTCACCCTGGTGAAGTGCATCTTAGTTGTAAGGACAGCAAAATTGTCTGGGGCACTGTCAGTCACCCGTTCAGAACAAATACAGTCAAAAAAAGGTCAGAGATAACGTAATAAGCAGAAGTAGAATGAGCAATAGGACAAACATCCAGTTCATGTCTAATGAAAGCAATGCAGTGGCAGAAATAAAGTGTCCAGGAAGAGGGTATCCATGGGAGGGAATGGACCATGGCAGCCTGGAGAAAAGAAGCTGAATGTGTCACAGTTCAGAATGGGAATATTCCTGGGGAAGAGAGGGATGGTGTCAGTGCATGACAAAGATCTCCTGTGAGATGAGATGGATGGTGAGTTTGACTTGCAGAAGACACTAGGAAAGAGAGCAGCATTGCAGATGGAAATGCAGAAATATTTGTTGGGAGAAATATAACTAGTTGTTGTTAATGATCTAATGAAAAACTTTCTGAGAAAACAATTTTTAAACCTGGAAAAGCTATTAAACTACTTTGTGGTGGTTTTTTTTTCTCTTTTTGTTTGAAAGAGTAGTGAAGTAATGAAAGCTGGTTCACAGTGTCTGCAGGGCTACAAGTGAAATATGCATATTCAGCTTTTTTTCACACAAAAAGGCTCATATGGTCTACTTTGAAATCTTAATGACCATTAAGGATTGCTGAAATAAGACTCACAATGCAAGACCACAATTTTTTTTTTCAGAAAACTAGGAAAGAAATGACTGAGTTTGAAAAGGTAGGAAAATCTAGGAGATTGAAAAATTAGTTAAAATAAAATATCTAATCCCAGCAGCTGATGTACTTTCTTTACATAGAAAAATATCTAGAGGGGCATCGAATGTTACATTTTCTATTTGTTAAATTGAAAAAACCAAACCATTTTTACTGTCAAGTAGGAAGTGCAAAAGAGGGAAAGAACAAAGGAAGATGAAAGTATTTAATGATGAAACAGGTTCAGTTTAAACCTAAAAATGTCACTACTCTGTGTTAATTAAATCCTTAAAAGTAATTTGTTTTTAAAGACAATATTAATTAGAGAGTCCTCATGAGAGAAGACACAGAGAAGTACCTCAAATGATAGAGGTTTTTGTACATCTGATTCTCAGATCTCACTGACACAATGAACCCAAGGCAAAACATTGTCAAAACCAGCCTTAACTCCACAGTTCATATTAAAAACAGAGACATAGTTTCTCAAATTACATATACAGGATCGGACCACTGGGAAGATGGGAAAGGAGGAAAAGGAAAGTGCCATCAGCCTTTCCAAGGTTCTGCCATCACACAGGGCCAGAATCGTTCAGCTGCTCCTGTGGGCTTCTGACAGCAGGATCTGTATTTACAGCTCTTTTTTCCAGTTTTTCTTTTTTCTTTTCCTGTTTATCTCACTATGTGTGAGCAGTTAGAACCCAGAACTTTTTCAAACAGATCATTTTCACTAAAGGATAAGAACATCTAGCCAGATCTGTAGGTCTTGATCCTACAAGATATTTAGAACTTATTCCTGCTGAGGACAATTTGAATTTGTAGCTTAACCAACTTTTAAACCTTCAGTGTTTCCTTCAGAGGCATGAAGATATATAAATTGGATACAAGTACCTAAGAATCCTCTTAAGAACTTGGAGTTTAGCCTGGGTTTCCCACTTATGCATCTACAAAACAGGCATAATATTACATTGCTGTAGTATACTAAGTTGAAAAATCTTTTAAGTTTCCCAGGTATAGCAATAAGTGAATATATTTATAAATATATAAGAGAAATATTTATCAATAAATAAATTTAAATAAAACATATATCTATATATGTCTGGAACACAGAACAAGTACTTTTGTAAAGTCAACGATCAATTTTCCAAAGACTTTTCTTTCGCTCTGAGATTCACACAGGTCTGACAAGACCTGAGTCGGAAATGGACCAAACCTCAGATTCTATGTTTATGTTTCAAATTTATGTATTTTTTTTACAAATGTCAGAAATCAGGCAATGCTTATTTCAATGTGAAATCTCTTTTAATCAAGATATTACAAAACCTTCAAAAGGAAGGTCTGTAACAATTTGACTGGCAGACCTTTCACATGGCAAAGCAGATGGGTGTTCTGCTTAGGCATAAGTTAAACTGCTCACAATTGGTTTCCAGCAGCCCCTTTAATTTACATATTTATTTACTACATTTTATTATTCCTGGTGTTTCATAGGTCTAATTTCACACTTTCCTCCATCAGCTTTGTGCTCTGCTTGTAATTTGAAATTCCAGTAATCTGTTTCTCTACTTCCTTCCTTGGGTACCAATCAAACCTCCATCTGTGTTAAAAAATTAATATGGATGTGCAGATTGAGTATAAAAATGTACCTAGACCAGCTTCAAACAAGTCCTGGTGATTTTATTAAATCTTTTTAATAGCCACTGTCTGTGGGAACTCTGTGTTCTCAGAGAAAATGACTTTCTGTATTTCTTCCAAATCATTATTTGATTTTTAAAGCAAAACAGCTCCAAGCTAAAATAATAGACAATTAGTCTTCCCATAGTCAAATTAAGATTTATCAGCTAAGATCCTTTATGGGACATGGAGTAGATGTACATTTTACTCTAAAACAAAAAATTCCTCTTTGTAAGTTAGTTTTACTGATAGTTCTATTAGTTCTAGGCTTGTATATTAACTAGTTCAGTTATTGCTTTAACAGTTTTATCTCAGGGAGGGAAAAGGATTATACTGGTCCAAGAACTTTTATGGTTCTTTTTTCTTTCATATTACTAGGAATACTAACAGAACTGTGATTACAGCAATCACATATCACAAACAAAGTGTCTGGGCCAACATAAAATGTAATCTGGAAAAATAATGATAAAGGGTGCTTCACATGATCTCTGCTTTTGATTGGGAAATAAATTCAGATTGTTTCCTCTCCATTTCAAATTGGGAAATATATGTAATGGATTCCAGTAAAGAAGTGAATAAGTAATATGTCAGACTGTGGGTCAGGTAGCAAATTCATAGTTTCCTCAGTTTTCCAGATAACACAAGCACACAAAGGCAGTGTTTTCCTCACTATTAATGGGGAAGATCTCTCTCAATTGGACTGTGTACATACGTTCTCATGAGATGAAGCAATGAGACAAGGTGGGGATTTATAAGTACATCAGCTGCCTTATAAGCAGTTCATGGAAGTTCACTTGTACCTTTCAAGAAGCCAGCATGGTTTGCCCCTCAGAAAAAGTGAGTTTGCTCAGAGTCTTTACCATGAAGTAAATCCCCGGTTTTCTTCATGGCCATTTTTTTTGGGTGCTCAATGTCAGTTTACCAATTAGAAACAAGAAACTTTTAAAAATTATTAGTTATTTTTACTTCTTTCTACTGGTTTGGTCTGGTTTGGTTTGGTTTGGCTTTTTCAGGCAACTTCCTTCACTGCAATGAAGTCACCTTTCTGGATATATCTCTTTTTAACTGACTCATCATAGTCTTAACACCAATTGTATGTTTCAGGGTCTTGCTAAGAGTTGTGCTGAATAGGCTACTAAAAGTACAAAACATGTCACCTGATTTTATTTACATGTCAGGCTGAATCCTGTTTAAAGCAGCACCAGAGATCTTTGCATCATCAGCAGGCAGGCAAGATCTCATAACAGGTCGTAACAAAAGTGCATCTACCTTCCCACTTTAGCTCTACCATTGCTTACAGCACAGTTTTATGAATAGAGGGAACTTGTAGCAAGAATTCCCCAGAATATTTTTCCACTTTCCAACCCTTTCTGGCTCAGTGACTGATGTCTTTGTATTTATATTCTTCATAGGGTTTTCTTTCAGGAATATTTCTAATATGCCCTTGACCTCATGTCAAGTTTGAGAATCCCAAATGTCAGCTGGGGCACAGTTCATATGCCTCTCCTGAAGAAATCTCCATGTCACAGACATCAGAGACTCATTAAGGCATCTCCTTTCCTGGCCTATTATGCTTAACTTCCACCAGTGGAAGCAACTCCTTACCTCCATCCAGCATCCACATTGTCCTTCTCTGACTTCCCAGCTCTCTTGTATCAGTTTTGAGACAAAAGGCAAAACTATGAACAAGATAAACAGTGGATTCATATATTTAATAACTGAACTATCTGCCTGTCAAGACATTATCTCAGTTGTGTGTTACTAAAGCATATGAGAGAATTGGACTCTGATCTACCTTCTGAGAACACACGCTATTGTAGTACAAGTAATAATAATAAACTACAGCATGGTGCTGAATACATGCCTCAAAGACAGTGCTCTGGTACAGAAATTAGGATTGTAAACTTCTGTGAAAATATTAGATATATTGTGAAAGGCACATGAATTTTAGTTAACATATATTGCAAGTGGGTGGGCCATGCTTATATACACCACTTTTATCAGTTTCAAAGGATTATTTAAAGCGTTTTCTGCTACTGAAGGGATGATTTTTGTTTTCTAGATATACAAGTGACAAAGGAATTTGTCTCAGGACTGCAAAAGAGCTTTGCAGTCAACTCTCCAGTGCAGAATGTGGTCATTCCTGAGAGCTCTCTGTGGCAGTGTAACACAAACAGTGACTGTCAAAACATCACTGATAATGCATAGAATCCAAGTGTAAGACTGAGGGTTTTGCAGTTGAAGACCATAATACATTGGTACCATGTATGTGCATGATGTGTCCAGTTCTGAAGCCCCCAACATAAGGAGGACATAGAGCTGTTGGAGTGAGTCCTGAGGAGGGCCATGAAGATGATCAGGGGGCTGGAGCAGCTCTCCTGTGAGGACAAGATGAGAGTTGGGGTTGTTCAGCCTGGAGAAGACTGCAGGGAGACCTTATAGTGAGCTTTCAGTACCTGAAGGGATCTATGGAAAATCTGGAGAGGGAATTTTTAGAAGAGCATGTAGTGCCCTGGAAGAAGATTGATTTAGACTAGATATTAGGAAGAAAATCTTTACTGTGGGGGTGATGAGACACTGGAAAATGTTGGCCAGAGAAGTTGTGCATGCCCCATCTGTGGAAGTGTTCAAGGTCAGGTTGGATGGGGTTTGGAGCAACCTGGCTTAGTGGGAGCTTCTCCCTGCCCATGGCAGAGGGTTTGAAGCTACCTGATCTTTTAGCTGACACTCAAAGCCCACCAGTTTATTCTTGAATTTTCAATAGTGCTCTGAAGTTAAAGGAAAATGCTTAATCTCTTCAAAAATACATTTATCATCGAGTTATGAAAATCTGAAGCCTAAGTATACCAAGAAATATGGTAGCTCTAATAAAACTGTAAATTAAATTTCAGAAAGGAGAACTGAAATATATATATGTTGCTGGCCAAAAATGTTTTCATCAGTTTTGAGGGCTGCTCAAGAAGAAGTGTATTTGCTGCATTTTAGCTAGGCAGAATATGTCATTTGAAACACTGAAGAGAATATTACTGAAACAGAAAAAATCTCAGTTCAACATGGTTTAAAATTATAGAAAATTCAGAAAGTGTCCTTCTGTCAGTTCTGAAAAACAGTCAGAACTCCAGGAATACGTTGCAGATGCATTTATACACAAATATCACTCCATAGCAGACAGCTTCTTAGGTCAGTTACAGAAGTGACCTACTAAGCATAGTTTACAATTTATGTGTTGTTCAGCAGCAACAGGGTTGGTGAAAAGCTGCAAGGGTTAATTCCAGTAGAGCACATGCTTGGAGAGAATATTTGTTGTGCACTTGCAGTTGTATATTGTTTAATGATGCTAGAAAAAACTTATCACTTAGACAGTTAAGGCAGGTTGTTCATTGCCTTGGAAAAAAAAAAAAAAGTTGGCACCAGGGAGCATTCTGCTCAAAGCCATCACATCTGTCTCCTATGTTGGTTGTCCTTATTCAGCAGGCTGAATTCAACTGCAAGATCATGAGTAGCTCAGCTACACTGAGCTTTTCAAGTCTTGCTTCAGAAACATGATGCAACTCATTGTGATATTTTTCTAATAATGTGAGATCATTGAGAAAGGACAGAGAGCTAAAACATTCCTCTGGAGTACCCACTAAAGGGTTCCTGTCCAAACAACATTCATTCAAAATAAAATCTCATCATGGATTTCAAAGAAGTTAAACATGTCTTAATAAGCAACACAGAATGACATTTTTTCCCCACTGTGGCTCCTCTCTCTTTCCAAGACAATAGTTTGAAATCTGGTCTTGTGTGAACTTACTTGTACTGAAAGCAAACTAAAATTAAGAGCAAATTTTATTCCTTTATTAGAAGAAATTATCTTTTCATAATGCCATATCAACTATAAATTAAGTGCTGCACCCTTTTTCAAGTATGTGATTTAGTATGATTAAGTGAACTCAGTTAATCAAGAAATAAACATTGCTTCACATTAAGAGATGGAAATTTATTACAGCTTCTTAGCTCAGCAACACAGAAAGTAAAATCTACTTGTCACAGCCAGAATTCAAATCATGTGCTGCAAGTCACCAAGATTA
Organism: Heliangelus exortis; assembly: GCF_036169615.1. Classification (NCBI taxonomy): domain Eukaryota; kingdom Metazoa; phylum Chordata; class Aves; order Apodiformes; family Trochilidae; genus Heliangelus; species Heliangelus exortis. The sequence continues at coordinate 5,847,893 of NC_092422.1, forward strand.
GTCCATGTAGACATCTGGTAGAAAGTTCTTTCATAATATAGATTAGATATAGATATAGATATAGATATAGATATAGATATAGATATAGATATAGATATAGATATAGATATAGATATAGATGATATAGATGATATAGATGATATAGATGATATAGATGATATAGATGATATGATATAGATGATATAGATGATATAGATGATATAGATATAGATATTCATAGATAGATATAGATATAGATGATATAGATATAGATATAGATATAGATATAGATATAGATATAGATACAGATATAGATATAGATATAGATATAGATATAGATATAGATATAGATATAGATATAGATATAGATATAGATATAGATGTAGATATAGATAGATATAGATGATATAGATATAGATATAGATATAGATATAGATAGATAGATATAGATGATATAGATATAGATATAGATATAGATATAGATATAGATATAGATATAGATATAGATATAGATATAGATATAGATATAGATATAGATATAGATATAGATATAGATATAGATATAGATATAGATATAGATATAGATAGATATAGATAGATATAGATAGATATAGATAGATATAGATATAGATATAGATATAGATATAGATATAGATATAGATATAGATATAGATATAGATATAGATATAGATATAGATATAGATATAGATATAGATATAGATATAGATATAGATAGATATAGATAGATAGATATAGATGATATAGATATAGATATAGATAGATATAGATAGATATAGATAGATATAGATTAGATATAGATATAGATATTCTTATTTATTGGTCTCCCTACCACTACCCCACCACCACCACCACCCTAAAATTCCTTAAGCATCTTTGAGGAAAAAGTATTCTGATTTTTTCTATAATTTTTCTCTGGAGGATAGTGGGCAGTCATTTTTGCTGACAAGCAGCTCTGGGGGACATTTGTAGATGCTCTTATGAAGGCAACTAGGAAGTCAAGGACACAATTTCTTTACCTTGTCTTCCAGTGTGGCATACTGGCAGGAAAGCAATCAACAACAGGCTTTAAAACTGTGATTGGGAAGAAATCCATCTACAATAAAAGTTGCTGGTGATTACTCACCTCCTTAAGCCTAAAGAAGGGATGAAGTCCAGTGAAGGAAAAATTTTCACTTTAAGAGGCCATAGTCAACAGCAAGAAGGTAACTATAACTTGCAGCCTTCGTATTTTATCAGGTATTAGAAAATGCACTTACTATCTCCATCCATAAATGTGTAATGTATGAAATATACACATATTAAAATATTTTATTTTAGGATATATATCTACAACTACATTTAAAGGTTTGAATTCACTGATGTTTTTTCAGAGAAGTTCCATTCTGCAGTATGTTACACAAACTTCTTACAGGAGACTGACCATATCAAAGGGAGCTTATATTGAAAATAAACAAGACACACTGTGTTAGAATAAAGAATTTGCAAGGACCTCCCTCTTTCAATATGGCAGTAGTGGTCAAAAGAATAACACCCACAACATCTGTAAGGTCATATTTCAGCTGCTGCTATTCAATAGCTCTAAATATATCTACCCCAGTACTCAAGATCTCCCTTCCCTGTTTTACTTCTGTGGCACCCACTGTTTAGTACAGCAAAGAAGATTAAGAGCTTTCTTAGTGTTACCAGAATGGCTTTTTGTCTGGATTGGTTTAGTTTATTTAAATGATGCTTACAGTACACGAAAGAAACCATTTAGTCTGAAAATAAGAATCTTATATAATATTTGTACAGGAGATTTAAGGTGACAGACTGAAACGATAAGCTTTGCTATCCAATATCCTTCTATTTATCCAGTCTTTAACAGAACATACAAAAACATTATTGCAACACAAATTAAAGACTCTTGGAGTCACCATGCGCCCTCAGTAAGAGACAGAGTTTTATTGCTTTGTTGAAGCTCCCGGTCAAAATATGAAAATTAAAAGTGAAAATCAGTGGGTTTTTTTCTCTAAGAAACAGAGTGGAAGCCATGCTAGCTAGAAGTCTCAACACTTCTTGCTCTCCATCCAGCCACGTCTTCAGTCACCTTTGGACCTATGACCAAACTTGAAATCCAAAGCCACATTAAAACAAGATTGGTTCCAATTTAAAGAGGGCAATAAGTTAGTCAGCAGGCAGTAGTTAAGTACATTTAGAAGATGTTCCATAATTACAGAATTATCTAACTGGTGTAAGGGTATATGTATTTTCTTAAAATATCCTTCTTGGACCTTTGCTTTTACTAGAAAGCTCAAAAGATATTACAGGCAATCTTCAGCTAAGTATTAGCATCGCTTCATTTTCTTATTTTCATATTTATCTTTTATGGAATTTTGTGTAAAATTATAAGTTTTTTTCTTATTTTTAATTTTAAAAAGCAAGTAATTCTGCCTGCCTTTCATTATTGGATTAATTTAGCTGTTCTGTCTGAGAGATTTTATTTTCCAGAGAGCAAGTGTTTAATTTACCCATAGGACAATTTAATTTCTTATAAATCCTTGAAGATCTAGTGCTTTTATAAATCCTATCTAAAGAAGATTCATCAATCAGTATTCTATCAATAACTAGACTATGATATTTTTAAAAAAATTATTAGGGGCCAGGGAAATAATTGCTCTCTATCTTTGTGTGGGCATCCCATCTGCTATAAGGACTATCATTAGGTTTATTAGATGGCTTCTCTAAACTTTTGACGTGAAGAATGTCCTTCATTAACTAAAAAGGTTAGAGTGTCCTTTATCAGAGGAAGCACAGTCTTGTGGATTATATGATAAAAATTGCATGTGGTCTGACCATGTTGAATGATCAGAATTTTTCTTGGATTTAAAGATGTGAGTTTTTTATAACTTAAGAAATATTCTGTTCATTGGTTAACTTTAGCAGTTTGATTCAGTGGGGTTGCAATGGAGTTAGCATAAAACCCACATACAGAAATGGTGTCTCTACTCACAGAAGTATAACATACTTCTGAATGTTATATAACAAAATATTCCCTTAAAGGAATTTTGCATGAAATATCAGTAAAGCTGTGGTTTGACAACCATTGTTTCATACTGAAGAGACATCTACAGCTTCTCATAAGTTCTATGCAAAAGTGGCTTTTTAAACTCCAGAAGAAAAATCTGTTTCTGAATTGCTATATAGTAAATTCCATGTTTGTCAAATGTCTTCTTAACCTAAAATGTATAATCAGTTTGAAGAGCTCCTGGTCATCATACCACAGAATTACAGAATCACAGAATCACATAATGTTTAGGTTGGAAGAGACCTCCAAGATCATCCAGTCCATCCTTTGATTAACACCACAGGTCCTTTGATTAACACCACACACTCAGAAAACAAGGAATCCAGTTCTGTTTCCAAACTCTAGCCAAGCACTTGTGTTATCCAACAAGCAACTTCACCCTTGAACTCAGGTTTCTTCAGGAAAAATTATCTCAGTAACTTTAGCAACAGGTAATGCAAATGTCTACACTTGAGACAGGCACTCTGGGCTCCTCCAGGGGAAGAAGAAACCCAAAAAGCTTAAAAACCATGATTCATTTGAACCATTTTAAAGACTTCTGTTTGGATAAGTGTAAATGCATTCTGCAAGTGCTCATTTTTTCCCCACTGTCTGTAAAGTAGTTCTACTGATTTCAGTTCTTGCAAGTGGAATAAACATCTAACAACAGATGTCTACATTTTCCCATAGGATTTACATAAAGAACATTAACCTTTTCCATTTTCATGCAATATTTTTTTGGTAGCAGGGCAGGTTTGCAATGCCATTTGCATAAATTCCACATTCTCACTTACAGACTTGTAATTTGCAGAAATGTGTTAGGAAATTCTCACCACACGAAGACTTGATGGACATCCCTATTCAAGTTTAGAAAACAGTATTGCTACATCATCCAGTCATAGCCTTTATCTTTATATTTCCAGTAATGTCACGGGAAAGAGGATGTGAAAAGCAGGAGCCAACTCCTGACACATCTCTTATCATAATGTAGTTAATTAATTAAACTGAATATTCAAGTCATTTTCCATATAAATATGGATATTATTATGTAGGTAAAAAAGAAGGAATGCAGGAAGCAGGAGTACATCCAAGGTTTAAGCATCTACCTCTGTCAAAAATATGGAAGCTTTTTCATGATGGCATGAAATTAAGAGGTCAGTATTAGGTGAGCCCTGGGTTTTCTCACAGATAACAGGGAGTCATAACAAAAGATATTTTTCCATGAATTAAGCAGTATTTTCATTTCACCTAGATTATCACCCATCAAACCATATCTTTTAAATTAATTAATTGTTACTGACTTTGATTTCTGCATACTGAAGATTTTGTTTTAATTTTACTTCTCTCTGGAACACAAAATTTCTTCCACCAGTTAACAAGAATGGGCTTTGCAACAGTTGGAAAAAAAAAAAAAAAGAACAAGGAAAACAAAACAAAACAAAACAAAAAGAAGCCAGGCTATTGAAAAGAAGCATCTTATATGCAAAAAGTTCTGCGAAGAAGGTTCTCTGAGAATAGAAACAAGCATTGCAAACCATTAAAAGCTGAAAGCATCTGGGAAAAGGCAAATTAACTGAGATTCTGAAGTGAACAGACGTGATCTTTAGAGTTTAGAAATATTATTTCTTCCTTCTCATTCCCTAATGAAACACAGAGGCAGGACACTATAGCCTACTTTATTTTCCCCATCTTTGTTCTGAAATACAGTTGCTTCTTTCTGGGGCTTATATTGAAGATTTCTTAGGCCTTATCCAAAAAGAAAATAGACTTGTCTGATCACCCTTGAAAAGTTTAGGACTAAAACCCAAAAGAAAATAATTTTGTTCAATCGTTGCGATTGATTAAAAATAAAATATAATTATTAGAGAGGGAGTGCATACAGAAGTGGAAAATGACATTAAGTGAGTGGAAATATTGTTACTGGCTGCTATAGTATTATCAAATAATTTCACCAACAGAAGAGCTTTAGCCAGTTCATTGTAAGCTATAAAGCAAATGCTGATCTGAAACAAAGGAGAAAAAAAGGATGGAACTTTCTTGGTCTAGAGGTCAAGATTGTTTATATTATTGCCCTTGTTACTGTCTTCTGCTAAGCCTGAGCAATTCACTTTGCGATGCAACCTCAGACCAAAAGGTCATGTTAACCCCCAGATACAACTATCCTATATTTAGAAAGAGAGAAAAGTGAGTATTCAGGAAGTTAAAAGTTCTAAAAACTAAGCGAGGTCAAGGTTATATGACCAGTAAAGTATTCTTTGAAAGAAGTTTATATTTCATTATTCTCAGCCTATTCATATACATTATAGCATCTCTGCTGACAAGGGCCTGAAAGTCCTGGAGGACAGGAGGTTAATCATTAATCAAAACCAACCTTGCTCCCTGGCAGTGATGATGACCAACAGCATCCTGACCTGTGGCAGCTGCAACAAAGCCAGGAGATTGAGTACAGTTGCTACCCCTTTTTACTCAGCACTTGTTAGACCACATTGTGATATTGTCTCCAGTTTTGGGACTGCAGTACAATAAGGAGGTAATAAACAGCAAGACTGTGGGGGACTGGAGCACTTGAAACTGTGAGGATAGGTTTCTGGTTTTACTGAACCAGTAATCACCCAACAGCAGCTCCCCAGTACCTGTGGGGAGGTTATCAAGGAGACAATGCCTCACCTGCTCTTCTGCCTCTGTGCTCCTTCATATTGGTGAAGATGGACCTCTTATCTTGTAACTTAACTATATATAATTACAAAAGTGAGGGCTAGGACTGCACAATATATCATCCACATTTTGCAGGCTTTTCCAAAACAACAATGAAAATTAATGGCTGCATCCCAAGTTAATACAAATCAGAGCAGCTCTCATCTGGCCTGTAATGATTTCAGTGTATCATCTTTTAGGCATTTTCTTCAACTTCAACACACTAGGAAACTTTGATTTTATATTCCATTTTTCAGGTATTAGACATAGCTACATGGCTACATGGCTACATGGCAATATTGTCAATGCATATAAAACTAAATGAAAGTTATTTCTTTTCAACTCACTTGTTAAAAACTTTATGGAACACTGCAGAACAGTTCCATGAATATCAGGTTAGATGTGCTGTGTTGGTATGTTGCATACATAGAGTCTTCAAATTTTTGTAATTATTTATTATTAATTTAATTATTAATTTAATTAATTATTATTGTTTATTATTATTTATTAATTATTTTAATTATTTCCCCACAATAAGGAATATTCTGTTTCAGAATCCCTGAGGTCATTAAAAAAAACCTCACCAAACAAACCTCAGCAAAGAAACCACAGAAAACTACAAGCACATAGATCATCAAATAATTTTTCTCTTTATCATGAACTCTGCTTGAAACTTTGTGATCTGACAGTTGCATCTCCATGATTTTGTGGTATAACTTTACATCTGACTTTGTTCTGACACATAATATCAGAAAAGCCTAAGCCTAAATGCCTAAGTCATAAATTTTAACTCTCCTTCAGTTTAAATGTTTCCTGAAGACTGTTCTCCATTTGGTGATTTGTAGATGCTGGGTTTTTTTTCCCCACAGTTATTACATTGCCCTCTAGAAATGCTGACAAAGATTGGCTGCAGAAGTTCACCCTCTGTCAGCCTTTCATTCTCTCCCAAGTTGAAATTTTCTATTGTCATTACCAAGAAAGATTCAACATATGTAGATGCATATTCTACACACTATTATGCTTCTAGCAGCCAAATAATTTCTTTTGTCATCCTGTCAGCTTTTTGAAGGCCACCAGGAAGTGCCAGTCTTTGCACCTAAGACCCAGATCACTGTATGTGACAGGGACTGTAAGAACTGCACTTACTGGGGTGTCAGGAGGCAGCTTTGACATCTCTACACTTCATGGAGCAGGGAAATGCTCAGTGTTTGTCATTTCTGGTGATAGTCACATTTTATAAAATGTGGATGTTGATGTGTATGCTGTTTAAATTCCTCATTTTTTTTTTAGTTGGTAAAATACTTACATAGAATCGTAGGAAGGCTTTGTTTGGAAGGGATTTTTAAAGTTCATCTAGTCCAAGCCCCCTGCAATATGCAGGGACATCTTCACCTATGTCAGGTTGCTGAGAGCCCCATACAGTTAGACCATGAATGTTTCCAGGGATGGGGCATCTACCACCTTGACATTGTTTCACCACCCTCGTTGGAAAAAAAATTTTCCAGTCTAAATCTACACTCTTTTAGTTTAAAACCATTAGCCCTTGTTCTATCTCAACAGGCCCTGATGAAAAGTCTGTCCCCATTCTTCTTATAAGCCTCCTTTAATTATGGAAAGGCCACAATAAGATCTCCCATCTCCCTGGAACCTTCTCCAGGCTGAACAACGCCAATGCTGCATGTGAGGCATGTTGAAAAAAAACACCCCAATGAAGCCAGTTTTCAAAGTTTCTAATCACATTTATGACATCTTCTCAGATTTGTTTAGGATCATGCTCTAAAACACTTGCTAAGATATGCAAGGAGAGTAAAGAGGAGATGAAAATGACAGTCTGAGACTCTCCTGCCCAAACCAAGCAAACTCTATGAACATGGCATGGGGCTACCATGGCGAACCTATGCAGAAGATGGATTTAGAGCAAAAGGCAGTGGCACCTGACTTGTTAGTCTCATAACAGGAACCTACTGTGTTATGGATCAGATCTTGCCATCATGATCCTTCTGGGAGGGAACTGGATTTAGTCCTGGGTTAGACTTCTGTAGACCTTCCTTAAATAACTAACATAGGTTACCTGTGGTGGGAAGTGCAGTTCTTGATTCTGCTGTGGGATTACCTTGTATCAGGGCAATAATAGCTTAAATAAAGAACAAAAATAAAGATCACAAAGATCACAAATTACTCTTTAAGTGTATAAGGCTTTAAGAAGACAGACAGGAGAAGACAGACAGAAACATGTACAGGAATGCTAGGGGTATTAACGAAAAAGGTATTTAGACAATGAAAGGGTTTAGGAAAAAAAATTTAAAAAAAAAATAAGAATAGTAAAGGTCAACAGCATGGACAGCAAGGATTAAGTGACATCTGAGAGAATCAGAGATGATGTGCAAGGAGATCAACAGGAGACCACAACTTAGTAAAATGATGATGGAAAGGTGGAACAGGAGAAGCAATAAAAGAGAAATAATGACTGAAGCCATCTCTCAGATATAGTAACATTTATATACCTTTGTGAAATACTTTTTGCAGACTAGGGAAATGGAGGGTATGGAAGGCGGAAATGGTCTCCCAGATTACTAGTAGGAATAGTGTTAATATGAATATTACAGCCATTTGTGATATGATAACAGGCAAGAGCATCACTGAGAAACAGTGACTGATGCAGATAAAGTAATGAAAGAGGCAGTGCAGCCATGGATAGCTCCTGGCTGGCCCAGATACAGCAGACACCAAGACAACAAATAAAACTGGTAGAACTGAGCATGAAAGCAACAGTCACAGTTGCTTATGACTCAGGATCAAATTCTGCTCACTTTAGAGAACTTTCACAGGGAGATGGATAAATGGACACTGTTTCCTTACCACAGTTACTTCACAGAATATCATCCTACTGGGCTATCTACTCATCTCCTATTCTTCTCAGACCTACAGACCATCTGCAAATTAATTGCAAGGTTTCTCTCTAACCTATTAATAATTTCTGATCCATAAGTGAAAAGAGCCACAACTTTTGATAGCTCTGTAACAAGCCAGATGAATTCCAAATCAGGTTCTGCCCTGGTATCTCTGACATTCAAGTTATCATGGTGCATCAAGCTACAGGAAAGTAATTTTTTGCAAAAGGAAATATGGGGTAACAAAGTAAGACTCATGTAGAAATAGAAATTACTCACATATTAGGCATTTTAGGCCCACACAAAAAATGGCTTTGCTTATGTCTGTTGGAAAATATCTATTTGCATAAGCCCAGCTAATGAAGAAATAATATACAAATTTAATAACATTTTACTTTTTATTTAAGAAAAGGGCTTTGTTTTTTCCTTCTTTCCCCCCTCAATTGAGATCACAGAGGAAAAAAATTATCTCCTTTGGACACCACAAAAAATTTGTTTTACTCATCCACATGTTACTAGACATTAAAAACAGTAAAATCAGAGCAGTACTTTACAAGAGGGAGATACGCCTTCCATTGTCACCTAGAGTGTTCCATTTAAACTAAGTAATCCTTCCCACCACTTGTCATATTGCCTCCGAACAAATGATCCCTGTGCCTGAATATACAACCAGGCACATTAGCCTTAGACCTCATCTTACCTCAGAGAATCTTCTTCATTTCTTCTAAAAAGCACTGAAACCTTTCAAGGACACTTGGGCTTTTAATGTCTCTTTCCATTGTAAAGTTAGTGCATGAAAACTGTTTTTTACAAGGGAGAATTAGATACCTTTTTGACTTTTTCCAGTTATCTGGTATTATGCAAAGCTCATAGAGAGCAATGGAGTTTCTTTAGAAAAGTGCAGTAAGCCAGATTCTCAGCTGATTTGAAGTGACAATTTGAATGTCAAGGTTTACCACTTGTAGAGCTGGTCAAGTAACCTTTTCTGTCAAATATGCTATTTAAATGAAGACAGTCTGCCATGCCTAACTATCTAAATATTTAGAGTGTTTGTCATCAGGAGTCTGAAACAAACTGTTTACATATTTTTTATGTTGCATAGTGCCTGCTGGCATAAAACAAGATGTAGGTAGTTCTTTGAAAGATGTTGTATATAAGCAGGTTTAAACTAGAAAAAAAAAAAAAAAAAAAAAAAAATTTACTCATTCCCTAATATTCGGACTTGAGACCAGGTATAAATTACTATAATACATGTCCCATGCTACTTCTAGAGACAAGGGGAGAGACAGGCAGCTCCAAGACCTCTTTGAAGCTCTGGATAAGTGAGGTCTCAGCTAGAATCAATGTTTTTGTGTTTGGGAAATCTTCTTGTGCTGTTGCTGAAGGAAGATGAAAACCAGATGGTGGCAAAGGACTAGATTCCCTGAGCTCAGCAGAAATCATGCAGTGCACTCCTGGCACCTTAGATTATTATTCGAGAAATCTGATCCCATCTGATACCTCTTTTAAATAGATGTTTAAAAATGGAAAACTCTTGTTTACCTATTCTTATATCTCCCTATCCTATCCTTGTCTAGTACAAAGTGTGTCATTCAAGAGGCAGAAAGCATGAGGTGTGTTCTTCATTAATCCTTGTTCAAGCCTTTGTTTCGAAAGGTGTCAGAAATTCAGTGGTGTGAAAACACCATTGTGTTTAGGTTATCAGTCACAGTGGTACTTAATGCTCCTCTATATGAAGTTCCATATACATAAATATAGGCTTCCACGTTGCCTCCCTACCTCAAGAATTAGATGCAAGGAGGATATAAACCAAGGTACTCTGTCAACACCTCAGAGGCCAAACAGAGGATCACAGTTCAATGCAGGCAGTTGTATTTGTTCCTATGAGTTCAGTTCCTTTAATTTAACCTCAATTGTAGGGTATGATTACACCTTTTAAAATTCATCTAACTAGGGCTTGCCCTGTGTTTCTGATTGTGCTTTGGAAATATGTAGTGAAATATGAAGATGCGTCCCCGTATAAAAGGAATAATTGTCTGATTCATCCAATGAAACAGATCCTGATTTAGAAGAAAGCTCTAAGGTCAAGTACCAATGTCTTTCATTGAAGCAGATTCCTATGAAATTCAAGGGAAATTCTGCCAGATGAAGAACTAAATAAAAAAACTTAGGTTCTCGCCCTTACTGCTCATAACTTATGATTTATGTCCTGTTTTTACCAAACGTTGCACGTCATGGATTCTTTCATTCAATACTGCATGCTGTCTTATTCCAGTTATTTTAGGAAGTGGTATGTGTAATTTTAGCATGATGAACTTAAATCACAAAAAACACAGGCTTTCTGCCAAGAACTTGAAGAAGAAGGCAATCTTGGTGCTTGACAACAACCAGATTTTTTTTTAAGTATCCCTGAAGGGCCACGTGTGCCCTGGCCTAAAGACTGGAAAGGAGTGGAGTGTGGCTAAAAGGTTCACTCCCATCAGAATACGCTCTACGTGAGAAAAATGCCCAAAGGTCTCAAGGTCACATGTAGGACATGTCTGAGAATTGTCTCTTTACATCTTAGATAGATACCTTCTATTTAAATCAGACCTCTGGGCTTCACAGAGGAGCTCAGTTCAGCAGAAATGAAATGAATCTGTAAAGAATTACATCCAGTTACTTGAAAGCAGTTTCTGACTTGTTCTCAGTTTCCATCAGTTCACATTTAGGATATCATCAAAAGTCACATGTTGTGTATTTTCATTTTTGTATGATGCACCTCAGCCTGTTTAGCAAGGGCCTGAGTGTCCAGAGATCCCCTTCAAAATCATTAAATGTATTGTTATCTCCTCTGGAGGATCTAGCAATCTAAAACTGCATGCAGGGTTGTCTAGTTGGACAAAGATTACTAGAGTTGACCGTGGGTCTGATCAGTCTGACAGTTTCTGTGGTCCAGCCAAATAAGGATGTATTTGAAAATCTGGCACTTTGATTCCTGTCATTTCAGACTGTATCATTTTTAGCTGAAGAGGAGTTTTACAAGAGTGGTTTTCTCATAGTGATCATCCAGCAAACTTCAGACTGTTACATGCAACTTCACTTTTGTTGTTTTGGTTTTAAGTTAACAGTTAGGAAAGTTTAGCATTTGTAGGATCTGTTTTTTACAGAAAATAAGAAAAAAGAAAAAAATTTATTAGGACCTCAAGCTCCTCTTTTTCATAGTTAAGAATGCTGAAAAAGGTATTCTTTTGAAAATCTTGCAATATATAAAAAAAAATTTATATAATACATGCAAGCATATATTTCCTTTGATTCTTTTTAGACCTAAAAAGGGGGCATCTTATATAACATATGTCTGCAGAAGTTGATTATCCTAAATTTTTTTCCTCATAGGCTGTTTGGAGGAGAGCTCCCTTTTCATCATAATTAACTACTGAAAAGTGGAACACTGGATGATTAAAAACATTTCTATTTTTTTTTATGAAGTTATTTCTCCCCAGAGGCTAAGCAGAACATTATCTGGATATGCAGATTTTTCTTCAGTTCATATTTAGCTATGTATGTATAGATTCCATGTGTCTGATCCATCCAGGAAGAACATTCTTATCAGAGCTATGTGGTAAAGGACAACCTCAGAAATAAGTATGTTTCAAGCTTGAGTCTTCTTAATCATTTTCTAAAAGACACCAGTGAAGATTGTCCTGTTATTCTATAGGTTAGAATATTTTAAAATTTAAATCTCCTTACTATTTCCTCTGGGTTATTAAGTTGATGTTAATCTAGACTATGTACTGTCTTAATAAAAATTCAAGTGCAAGCAACAATAGCTTGTCTTCCTTTTGAAAACAGGACAAAAATAGTTAAGGTAAGCTACATAGCTATTTAAATTCACCAATATTACACATTCTTGTAAGGGTTCACAGATAACTAATGATACAGAAAGGACATGGAGTTGTTGGAACAAGAGGGTCACAAAGATGATCAGAGGGCTGAAACCTTTCAGTATGTAAAGGAGGCTTACAAGAAATATGGGGATAGAGTTTTCATAGGGTTATGGAGCAACAGAACAAAGGGTAATGATTTTAAGCTGAAAGAAAGAAGATTTAGACTAGATAAAAGGAAGAAATTCTTCAGTGTGAGTGTTTTGAGACACTGGAACAGGTTTCCCAGAAGGGTTGTGTGGATGCCCCATTCCTTGAAGTGTTCAAGGACATTGGATGGGGCTGAAGGAACCTAGTTTAGTAGAAGGTGTATTTACCCATGGCAGTGGAATTGGAACTAGATGATCTTTAAGGTTCCTTCTAATCCAAAACATTCTATGATCCTATGAAATTACATAACTTAGGCTTTAAAAATTATTTTCTGCTGCATTATTAATGGTTTGTAACTGAGTTAGCACTTAGAAGACTTCAGTCAGAAACTTAGACTTGGTTTGCTAGATATGTTATAAAAAAGAGAATGGAAGATGGATTTTATCTACAGTAGCTTGTGGTACAAGAACAAGAATTGTTCTCATGTGTTTTCATGTTCTTATTGTTCCATGTGCAATACTCCAATTGAGTGTTTTTGTTCCTCAATTTACTGAACAAAAATTGATTCCTAATTGGAAAAACTGGGAAAACAAAAATATGGAATTTGTTTCCAGTTAGTGTAATTTTAGCTAGACATACACTTCATGTTTTATCTCATGTGCAAATAAAATTTTATGTTACCAGATATACTGAAATTGTGACAAAAACCATGCTATTCATATTTGGTGTTTTTGAAGGCTAGAATTAACTCCACCTTAATAAAAAATGTTAAAAGTTATATAGGTAATATTTTGATAGAATTTTTATTTCTTTTAAAATACCTTAAAATCACAAAACCTAAAACATTTTGTAGAACAAACAAAAGAACTACACATAAGATTCTTCCTTGATGTCACGGTTTAACATTTGAACATTAAAGTAAATTTTTCCCACCAATAATATGAAAAGTTATCATCCAGACAGCCAAAATTACTGTGAGTTAAAATAATGAACCAGAAGAGACAGTGACCTGACATATGAGACAGCCAAGAGGATCTGGGTCCAAATCTGATTCTTTTATTTATTATTATAACTATTATTATTTAATAATATTTAATAAACATATTATTATTTAACTGGGTAACTTTGAATAAGACAGTTCTCCCACCTTTCTCCATTTACAAAGAAGGGATAGTGATGCTGACCTTCATTTTGAAGTATCTTTCAATTTACAGACAAAACATGCTGTACAAGATCAAAAGTTTGGGGATGTCACTTTTCAGGTCAAATTCCAACAATGGAAACATGGGACTCTCCTGAGGTCATTAATGTTAACATGTAGAACTACTTGTAGAATATGCAAGAGAGAGATCAGAATTTGCCCCTTAGCACCACTAAGCAATAAATTGCATAAACATAATACTGCTTTGCTTTGAATGGTGTAAATGTTACTTTAAAAACATCATATACAACCATCCTTTATACACCTTCCAAGTATCCATTGAAATTCTTTTCCCTTTACCACTGAGAGTTTTATCCATTCTTATCTGTTACAACTTCATGAGAAGACTTAAATAAAATGGCTGGGTAGAATAACGAATTTCTCTGAATACATTGACATTTCATAAATGTGACCTATGCTAAAATCAAGACAGTGGCTGGAGAACTGAGATGACTTTAGAAATGGCAGTCTTTGTTCTATAAATAGAGAGACAGAAGACATGCACTTAAAAAACTGCTTTTAACTAGCACCAGTTAAATATCAACTTTTTTAAAGCTTGCTGACATTAATCAAAAAATGATGTTTGGTCTTCTAGGGCAATGAAAAATAAAATAATTAGCCATGGTGACCCAGTAAGGGAGTTGAAGCATAGCATACCACATCTGCAGGTCTTAAGAAAAGCAATTATGTAAAATAAACTGAACTACTGGTAGCTCTGGAAGGAGAACAGATATATAGAGCAGCAGATGACTACACAGCTAAAAAACAACTTCTTTTCAAAAATACTCCAATGGCTTTCAAACCACGGCCAACAAACAAGAAAACAGAAGGACGGTACTAAGCAAAGCCTAGGAGCTTAATTAATGTAAGTCATGAAGAATGGGAAAAACTGCTCTTTTCAGAATAAAACTGTGCCAGGTTTTGATAGTAGATGATCTGAGAGACTGAGATGCTAATATTACTGTTACAAGGAGCTAATCAGTTACTGCCATCTACAGAGCTAATCTCAAAGATCCAGATGGATAAGGAAGTTCTCTGTATATAATGTCACAAGGGTATTCTGCAGGTCAGCTCTTACTTCCTCTGATACCAGAGGGAATCTCACCACTGACTTTAACAAATGCAGGAACATTCTGCTAAATTTATGACCCATTCATCTGGCACAGGAGAGTTAACCTGCCATATTATTATTATTCCTGTGATAGAGACCATTGAAGAATGCTAAAAAGCCTTTTCATATTTCTATATTTATTTTGACACATGACTAGCTGAAATTGAAAGAACGTTTTTCCCCACAGTTTTGCTGTAGTCTTAATTTATTTTTTTTTAATAGAAAATACTCTAGGAAACAGGCTTGCAAATAATATCTGCTAAAAATATTCACACATCAACTGTGAGGTTTGCTCAAATTTTCAGAGCCTGAAACATCTCAGTTGACTCAGTGATAGTGTCAGTAGTAGTGACAATAATGCATCATTGCTACAGCTCATTACAGCATGCCAGAAAGGACTAAGGAGACCTTAACTTGCATTTTTAGTATTTTAGGCAAAATTGTCTGGTTACTTAAAAAAAAGAATACCTTTCTCACAGATGCTGTGAAAACAAAACTGGATATTAACACCACTGAAGACTGAAGGACTGGAGACAGAGAGACAGCATAACAATTTTCATTTTCCTCAAAGAGGCACATTCAAATGTTTGTTAAAGGGATTCCAATTGATATTAAATGCCTACAATATATTTCCCCAGATGTTTGCAGTATATTGAAATAGATGGCACAGAAATGTAACCATGTTTAAAGAGGAGCTGTTTGGGTACAGCTACATCCTTCAATGGCACTACTTCCTTCAAGTATACATGAACATGAGGAATTTTTCTGCCATCTATGACCTCTGACTACAGTGACGTTAGGAAACGTGGCCTATCATTTCCAAAGCAGATATTTGGCTAGGATGTTGCTGCACAGTACTTTACCAATCTAATTTGCAGAGCAAAATGCTCTTGTAGTTTTCCCTTTAGACAAGAAGCTGCACTTCAGCCCGAAACAGAGGCAGAAGAATTTGCTAGTTCAGTCAGTAGGTATTGAGGTTCATTGTGTCACCTGAAAACACAGCAGAGCCACACACCCCATGAACTGAGCTGTAGAAAAGGCAAGGAAATTAAGGACTGCAGTCCCCTTAATGTCCAGTTGTAAATCTATTTACACAACCAAACCCAACAATAATAAGATTAATTTGCAAGAGTAGTTAGTTATTTGCTCACTAATAAAAATCAGCCTGAAAGACATGTATACCAGCACCATCTAGTGATGTCTGCCATGCCATAGGTTCTTCGGGACCCAGAAGAAAACTCCCCAACACTATTCACACCTACACTAGCACACTCATGAACACCACTGTGTGATCTTTGAGATGACTTTGAATTCTGTGTCATAATCTCATTTGTTTACACTATGGGCTTGCATTTTTTCCCTGAAGCTCGCTCATCAAATACAGCAAAAATATTTGAATTTACTGAAACATATGTGATTGGCAAGAGTACAGCTTGAAGTGGTGTAGCATTGTACTATTTCAATAATTTATAAGTGTTGGCTGTATATCTCAGAGGATTTTGCCTTGAAGCAAATCGTTGAAACATTTATTCATGAGTTATTAATTAGTAAAAACCTGATGATGACATTGAAGGATGTTTCATGTTTAGGAAAAGCTTGAGCTTTCACAGTGGTCAATAATGAAAGTTTGGACTTCTATTTTGATTCACCTGAATTTTCCTTTACAATTTGCTGTTACAATTTTCTGTGTTAGTATCTGGAGCAATTTCTGTTTATTTTTATCCAACAGTGACAGTACATGAAAACAATAGTCAGGTACTGTTTGCTGGGGACAGAAATATATGAAGTATTTAAAAGCACTGCCTCATAATAAAAACAAAGACACCGTATTCCACATCTCAGAGCATCATGCTCAAAAGGCATGATGCCAGCACAAGAGATAACACATGTAGATCAGATCTGATTTATCAAAGTGAACATTGCAAGTAAATTCTTCTGAGGACTTAGGAACACCAGCCTGGTGGAGACAAGCATTCCAATATAAAATGTTTTCTTTAAGCTCAAAGTAGTCTTGCAGGTGGAAGAACACTGCCACAGAAGATGGAATAGAAAGCAATTTGCAATTGCATGATGAAGAAGCAGCTAGCCCAAACACAAGACTTAACAAGATGAGAACAGCATAGAAAGGAAAATATACTAAAAAAAAAATAATTTAAACCAACATGGTACCAAATTCTTGTTTACTTTAGGATGAACTAGGAGAATAAAGAGAAAGAAATAGAGGGAAAGAGAAACTAAAAGAATAAAGAGATCTAATAGCTGTTGGTAGGCTTGAAACAAATATAAAGCAAGCTCATACATAGCCACAGGGTGGGTCACACTAGTGGGTGAATGACCACAGCTTCTCATATTGCATGGCTACATAAATGGCATATGGAGACTGCATTAATTATCTACTTTTGAGAAGAGATTTATTTACAGCTCTAACTTATTAGTATACATTCATTGTATTTACTCAGCACTGATAATTTCACTGAAAGTCCCTCCATCCTCCAATGTGCTCCTTGTATGGAAATTTTGGCTTTGATTTTTTTGCTATTTGTGGACATAGATACATACATGGAGAGGATCCATTTTTGCAGTTTGGAGCTGCTGCTACAAATACATTAAAGATAACATTTTCCAACTTTGGTCTTTACAAGTCTCACAATGAGTTGTAGCATAACCCACAATATCTACTGCAATAATGAAGAGAAGGAAATCTTTATAATGTGCTTCTCCTTGGCAATCCATCTTCTTTTTGTGTC
Source organism: Heliangelus exortis (assembly GCF_036169615.1). Lineage (NCBI taxonomy): Eukaryota > Metazoa > Chordata > Aves > Apodiformes > Trochilidae > Heliangelus > Heliangelus exortis. The sequence goes on from NC_092422.1 coordinate 5,865,593, forward strand.
CATAACTCTACTGTCTCAGGCTGCCTAAGGGTCCTGTGATACATGAATCCTTCAGTGAAATTCACCAGGCAGTTGGTTGATGTATTTAGGTACCTATACTGTAAAAGCTTAGCAGATCATTCTTACATCACAAGTATCTTTTCCAATGCTGCAAGATATCCAACACATGATTTATACTGAAGAACAAACTATCAGCAATGCCAACTGCCTTCCCCTGTAATATGTACTAAACTATTAACAATTTCTTCTCTTTTATGTTCAAAATTATACTTAAAATTTCGGTGTAGTTTCGGTTGCATAAGCCATGGGCACTGATTCCACAGGTATGGATACATCAAATAAAGTACCTAGCATACATGGAATTTCAGCTTTGAGTTATTGCTATTTATTTCTTCAATGTAACTAAAATTAAGATGAAAGAAGTGATGCCAGAAAGCAGTATGCTAGTTGTTTTTTTTTAAAGATTAATATGGAGATGTAACATAACAGCAGAAGCCATAACTATTAGGATATTTTTATGGAATGGAGTCATAGAATCATTTTGTCTAAAAAAGATGATCAGTCCAACCATTAATCTAGTACACTAAATCATGTCCCCAGGCACCATCTTTTTAATATCTCCAGGGATAGGGACTCCACTACTTCCCTGGGCAGCCTGTTACAGTGCCTGACAATCTTTTCAGAAAAAAAAATTTCTATTTAGAATTCAGTCTAAGCCTTCCCTGGTGGGAGAAGAGACTGACCCCCACCTCACTACTAACTCCTTTCAGGAAGTTGTAGAGAGCCATAAAATCTCCCCTCAGCCTCCTTTTATACAGACTAACAACCCCAGTTCCCTCAGATCCTCTTCTTTTTCTCTGGACTCTTCACCAACCTCAGCGTACTTCTCTGGACACACTCCATCACTTCAACATCCTTTTTTTGGTGAAGGGACCAACACTGAACACAGGATTCAAGGTGTAGCCTCACCAGTGTTGAGTACAGGAGTATGATAGCTTCCTTAGTTCTGCTGGATACATTATTTCCAATCCAAGCAGAATTTACAATACAAGCCAGAATGCTTGGCTTGTTGGTCATCTGGGCACACTGCTGGCTCATATCAACACTTCCAGGTTCTTTTCCTCTGGGCAGCTTCCTAACCACTCTTCCCCAAGCTTTGCAGAAATTTGTTGTGTCATAGGTGCAGGACCCACAACTGAACTTTGTTGAATCTCATACATCTGGCCTGACCCTATCAACCCAGTCAGTCCAGATCCATCTGTAGATCTTTCCTGCTCTCAAGCAGATCAACGCTCCCACCCAACTTCATGTCATCTGCAGACTTACTGAGAGTTCACCTCATCCACATCATTCTGACACCATAAGTACAGCTTTGTTAACTCAGAAAATCTACTTTCCACTAGCATTCTCTTCACTAATGGTGGCTTATCATCACAGTTTTTTCTAATAATGTACTGGTCTACAGCAGCCCATAAGGTCAGTTAAGGAGATAAAAATATTTATTTTTCACAAGAATTCAAGCCATCACAATTTAATTGCCAAACTTAGCCTGCTGAGTTCTATAGCTCCCTGTACAATCAACAGAGAACTACACTGCTCTGGAAGATGATTTAGAGCATGTAAATTAACTAGCTCTGATATGAATCTAAATGTAGTTGAAGAGATGAATGTCTGCCTCTGTTAAAACAGCTGCTACTGGAAAATAATGGAAAATAACCAATAAGTCTTACTCTCTAAAAGGCTATAAGGTAAAACCTTGTAACCAGCCTTTGAAGGATAAGGCCAGGGCTCTAGAAAACTGAAGGTTTCAACTTTTCTTTACATGTATGTTCATATACATTTTTATGTGCCCGTGTCTCCTCCAGCTGGGAACCATGAAGGAAGCTGCATCCCAGTGTTCACCTTACCCCATAAGTCTTGGGTTGGTCAGGCACCGTTTGAGTAGTGGGGAAGGAGCTGTGAGAAGTGGCTGGAAGCTCCTCCAGCTCCAAAAGTCCAGCCTCACCACTTTCTAAGGCCAACCCCAGAAGTGACAATGGATGTGTCTCTGCCATTAATGTATTTAGGAGGGGGAAATGAGCAGCTGCAAGAGCTCAGGGCAGAGGAGAGGGGGAGGTGAGAGAAATACCAGTGCAGAGATGCTAAGGTCGGTGAGGAAGGAGGGGGAGGAAAGTTCTTGAGCAGAAGTTCCCCTGCTCCATGGAGGAGCAAGAACAAACAGCCCATGAAGGACTACAGTGGAGCAGGAGTGAACCTCAGCCATGGAGGACTCTGTGCCAGATGATGTGACTGTTCCCAAAGCAGCTGTGATCCTGTGGGCAGCCCAAGCTGGAGCAGTTCCTGAGGGACTACATCAGGCAGGAGGGACTCAGAGGGGTTCCTGAAGGTTCCTGCTGGAGCAGGGGAAGACTGTGAGGAATCCTTCTTTCTGAAGAGGAAGGAGCAGAGAAACAATGCATAAGGAATGGAAACCCCACTCCCTGTCCTCCTGTGCCACTTCAGGGGAGGAGGTAGAGACACAGGGAATGATGTAATCTGGGCCTGGGAAGGAGGGAGGGGTGGGGTAAGGTATTTAAACTCTGTTTTTTGTTTTCTCTTTGTCCTATATTGATTACTGAGAAACTAATTTTTTTTTTCTCCAAGCTGTGTTAGTTTTGTCCATGACTACAGTTGGTGAGCAAACCCCTCCTAGTCCTGGTCTCGACCCAGGAGGTTTTAGTTGTGTTTTCTTTCCATCCTTCATCGGGGGAGGGGTGGGGGAGTCCTCACATCGACCCAGGAGGTTTTAGTTGCCTTTTCTCCTCTCCATCCCTCAGTGGGGGAGGCAGAGCAAGCAGCTCCCTTCTTCTTTGTTACTGGTGGGGCTCAAACCATGACACAATATTTGTGTTTATCATGGAGTACAGGGTCTGTTATTCCAAAGAAGTGTGAAGGACAGGGAGACAAATATTGGGCTTACCCTAACTTTTTTCCTCCTATGCAGTGTGCATTATCTATATTACTTTTGTCATTGTTGTTACTCAGATGGGAAGACATGAATCTCACTTTTGTACCTGTGTCAATATAGCCCTTCTTCCTGCATACCTACATAACTTCAAAAGCAAAAAGGTTTGTTAGGAAGTGGTAGTATTACATGCCTAGAATTATTTGCTATGCATCCAGACACATTTGCAGACATGAAAATTGACTGGGTTTAAATATATTCTGATCCTGGAGACCTTTTCTCATCACCACACAATCACTAACCTTAGTGTCTTTTTGTCCTGCATGAAGTGGAAGAGGGTCACTAAAGAATGGCTCTTCTACCTATATACCCATATACAATTTTTTTCAGCAGCAAAGAGGACAGCCTTTGGGACTTTTAGCTTTTTTTCCTATTCTTTCTGTGAAAGTAACTTGAAATTAGATGGGATCATAAAGATAAAAGAAGATCCTTTAAGTACCAGCAGAGATGCTATTAGTATGCTAATGGACAGATGTTTTCTTAAAGAAGAGATAAAAGATATAAAAGTTGTCAGGAGAATAAACAGATCCCTTTTTTCGATGTAAAATCTTATACAGAAATGACCAATAGGATAAAGCAATTCAGTAAAGCAAGACATTTATAAAGTCATTTTAGAAGTCTTAGAAGCGTTTACTCAGGGACTTTAAAAAAAGCTGATATTAAAAGTTTCTTTAATAGACCTATATAGTGTCCCTGAGAGAAGAAATGTTAGCTAGAAAATGGCTTTTCACAACATAGCTACACTTAAAAATTGTGCCCAGTAAAGCAGTTTCAAAAAAAAAAAAAAAAGTCCTACAATACTTCATGCATGTTCAGTCAGTACAAAATTTTCTTGTCACTAATATCCAACAGCCAAACAGACCTTTTTAAAAAGTAGTTCCTCAGGCCACAATTGCATTTACTTATCTAAATCTAGATACATAGCAGAAAACCATTATCAGATCCAGATCTCAGATACTGAAATGCTATTTGATCTTTTTGTTTGCTTTTAATTAAATCTATTCAGGTCTGAACTTGATAGAATTCTTATTACCACACAAAGGAGCCTCCTATCTATGAGGTGATAACTGTACCAAAATGAAAACATTCAGAGGATTTATAAGCTATAAACTATAACATTATTGTAGTCTATGAAAAACAAAAGTGGTGGGGGTTTTTTTGGTCTTTGAGAAAGCAATAAACACCTCGTAACTAACTGAGTTGGGCCATGTAGCTGCATGGCTTTGATTCTGACTCTGCAGATGCAGAATATACAAGTTTTCTTTATTCAGGGAAATAGCTCCACTGATACTACCCATAGGAGGAAAAAGACTCAAAAGTGTTTGCAAAATCACTGAATGTAAGCAGTGATATTCTGTTGACATGTATCCGAATCCTGTAAGTAGCACAGTAAATATGAAAACTGCACTGAATTTTGTGGTTGTGGATTTTACAAGCTGATGGACAGCATTTCCAGAGCTCAGTACATGGGACTGGCCCCTGAACAGTCATAGAGACATATTAAAATTTTGACAAGGCCATTACGTAGCTTGTGTGCTGATATTCAAACATTGAATTTACAAAACCGATAAGCTATTAACAATTAAATACATTTCAGTTTTTGAGTACAACATTTATATTCATGTTGCTTCATGGAATATAACTCTTGGGGACATTTTATTTGGATGCACTAAAAATGTAAGATTGGAGCTCAGCAGATTTCATTGGATGAGCTTTGGATACCTCTAGCATTGCCAAAACTACTTTGTCAATGGGATAAACTTAACATATTTAGGAAACACCTTTGACTGCAGTCTGAAACTGTCAGTGGAAACAAGGAAAATTTTTGGAAAAAATGTCTTCTGAAAAATGGAACGTTCCTTTCTCTGTTGAACTCTGTTGGGTTTTTTACCTATGCTTATGACCCTGCCTTAATCCATGGGGTGGAGTCTCAGGCACTCACTGTAAAAATGATGGCCAGGAATAAGGAACAAATACTCCTCTGGTACAGAGCTTTTAGGAACTTCACACTTGATCTTTTTTCCAGCTACATCATAAGAAAAAAAGAAGGGTCACGTGGGGGACACTGTGGAAAGGGCAAAAAATAAAGATATATTAGAGACTTTTAAGCTACATATCAACAATTGGTAGAATTGGGGCACTGATACCAGAGCCAAAATGTCTTTGCTATTTGAAACTCCACTGGCCAGTATATTTAAAAAAAAAATAAATCTACATTCCCATCACAGTAGCCTTAGCTATCTGCTATGCAAAAAAACTCTCCCAAAAAATACCTCTCTGACTTCATGGACAACCATTTACAGTGGAATTATTGCATTTCTTTAAATAAACCTTGTCTAGTCCACAAAAGGGATCAACAAAAGGAAAGGTGGAAGAAAATGGTTTTCCTTTTTGGAATGCAGAGACAGATGATGAAACATGTTGAAGTGAATGAAAAAGGATAGAATAACAACATTGGTGAAATAACTGCTTGAAAAAAACCTAACAAAAACAAAGGCATGACATCAGTTTCTCATTGTGTACTCATGATATTCACATGCAGAATTCAAGGGAAGACAGAGCTACTGTGCAGAGATAAAAGGAGTTGATCCCAGGGAATAATCAATAAAAGCATATCCTTATCAGTCCTGAGAAAAAAGGATCTGTCCTGGTACACACCAACATGTAGCAATGTGTACCACTTCAACGCAAAGGAGCTACTACCAGGAGTATCACTGAAAGATGCATATCAGCACTGTGATGCTACTTTAAAGATACTCAATACCAGTTTTACAGTGAGTTCAGTCTGAGTGAGAGAAGTCTAAAAGCTGAAATTTCAAGCCTGATGTCATTAAAACAAGGAGCTACACCTGATTTATCATTAGTGAGTGTGGTGAGCATAATACCAAACAGGACATAATTAAGACAGGGGTTTCATCTAATGGTAGATGATGTCTCATTCATCAGGCAGCTGCAGCATACTGGGAGACATGTCAGCCCTCTTCTGTTCTAGGAGCACATGCAACTCAATCAAAAGACAAGAATAATAGCAAAAACAATTCAAACAATAGAATAGGGAGAAGGATTGTGCAGTCTCCATCCCTGGAGGATTTTAAAGACAGGTATGCAATTGAGTGTCCCTAAATTGTTATGGTGGTTCTGATGATCTCTCAAGGTCCTTCCAGCTGTGTTTTGTTAAATGTTGTGCCTGCCTGCAATAGTGCAGAGGTTTAACACACCACACTTGTCCCTTCTGTGTTTTGTGTCTAAAGGTTCCATTTCTTTCAATAACAAATATTAAATTCTAGCCAATTGAATTTTGGGGTTTCTTCTGTCATAATTACTTTCCCAATGTCAAACATGGGCTGAACTCTACCACCTTAAAGACCAGTCAGCTCTGACTCTCAAAAATAGGTAAGTGCATGTGTGAGACCAAATCTATGTCAGCTCTATGAAATACTGAAACAACCTATAGGATAGTGGTAACTGGGGCTGTTCCTGTTCGTTGGAGAGGGTAGGAACTACAAATTTTGATGCCAGTTTTACACTAGTAAACCAGTCAGAACCAGAAAATATTCCTGGGTGCTAGTATTCAATCTTCTGCATCATAAAACTTAGAATGATCTCTCCATGGTTTTGATCATAGTTCATCACTTAAAAAAATGGGGTTATATTACGAGGAACATAGGAAATGACAATGCAGTTGAGCCTATATCCTCAGCAAACCAGTTTCTTCTCTAGGAAGACTGAGGAATATCATCTTGGGAGCCAAATATTTCTGTTTCATCATACATCTATTAATTTAACTGTTTGATACCAAACATCTCTGTGGATCATATAAATGTCCAGGCCCTTAAAAGTCTTATCTGAGTCAAAAAATGGATATTGTCCATTTCTCCTTATCTTAAAGCACTCCTCCCAAAAAGTTATATATATAATTTTTTAATTTACAATCTGGTGTTTATTGTTAGCATCCTGAAAGCACTTTTTGGCAAGCCTTAATCCAAAGGAATCTGGATCAAAATATACCAAATGCTGTGCAAACATGAAGTTATGCACAGTGTTTGTCTCACTGAACCTGTGAGAGTCAGTCTGCAAAACTTAGATGGCAAGTCCTCACAGCTGGTTTGGGTTAGCAGTATTACCAATATCATGGGTTTACAGGCAGACAGGTTAGTAGTACTGTCAAGAGATCACTAATATCCACATCTTAAAATAATCTATTATATCTTCTAATAAAAGATTAGTAACTATCTATAACACATGCTTAGCAAGTCTGTTTGCAATACTTATCATTAATTTATTAAGAATTCCTAATTCTTATGCATATGAAATCTTAAATTAAAAGTTACCTGTTTCTCTACTAAAGAACATCAACATATCCTGAAGTGAGGTCAGTTTCTTTGTGTGTTGTCAAACAAGCACGCGGGTATGGTTTCTGTATCAGAAGTTTGTCACATATTTAGTGAAAAACACATACTTTTAAAATCTGTTTCCCAGATAAAGATTTAAGGTGTAAAGAGATGCAGATTGCTCCTTCTGTGTAACTGTTTCCTGGACATTTCTCAGGAGTAAACCTTTCATAAAGAGGAAGGAGTGATAGGTTTGATTTCTATTCCTAATATTTTACATCATACCCAACCTCAAAGAAATGTGAAGTCTGCAAATAAATCAGTGTAGTGCAAAATCCAGGATTTCCTTAAATTTCTGTTTCTCCTTACTGGATCTTTTTGGTTTGCAAAAACCTTTGCAAAAAAAACCAAACAACAACAACAAAAAACCATTATTCCTTACTCAATAGAAGTCATCAAGAGTTGTTATGCCTTGCTTTTCCACCTCAATCTGCTGTTCTGGTGACCAGGGCATTCCCCTGAAGCAATGTGACTTTAATCCCACTCTGTCTCCTGAGACACTTATGCCCATGTCTCTCACTTCTTTCATAGGAAATGCAACTCAGAGCTGCCAGCATTAATGATCCTTGCAGCAGAGTAGCAAATTTACTAATAAATGGCTGCTGAACTCATAACAGAAGGAACCTGCTGCTCCTGGACCCAACCATATTGACAGGTCCACTCTAACAAGGAGATATTATGCAAATCAAGGTCAGTAGTGACTCCACTTTCCCTCACTGTGCAGTTTTGAATGAAAATTACTGTGACTGATATATTTTGTATTGAACTCAATGCTTCTCCAGTAGATTAAATGTGGCCTGACCTTCATACTCTTGATAAATCAGAATTTTTGGGGTAACTTCTCTCTCTAACTCATGGCAAAATTTGGCATTAGTGGAGCTCATATTAGAACACCTCTAAGTAGAACCCAATTCCTACCCTTAGACACTGAATTACCAATGAATGACATTCTCTGTGGAATCACAGCTTGGTGTTTGGAGCTGATGATTTTATGCTGAACTGGAAATGTTTTTTCAGTCTTCTGAAGTGTTCTTCCTTTTCTAATATACTAGCCACAAACACATTTCAATTAGATTCAATCCTGGCAGTCTTAATGACAAATGTGGTGGCCAGACCACATCTCTATACCCACAGCTTTGAGTCTTAACTGTGAAGCAATTCTTCAGTGTACCTGGCTTCCTTATCCTGCCATATTACCTCAGCAATAAAATATCACACACTGCCACATAAGTAGAAGGCTATGGGAACATTTGAAATCATTCATCTATGACCTAACTTTTAATAAACCAAATCAGATACCAGATTCAATCTGGCTGTGCATCATGTACCTGATATTTTCTAATAAAACTTTATTGTAAGTTTGATACCGTAAAGTTTATAATTTATAATATTCAAAAGTGAGATGGATACATAGTGTAAAAAGTAAGGAAAATCTTCTTGTTGAGATAGATGATAAGTAGATAAGCAGGTGTACATTCCATTTTACTGAGATCCAAGTGAGAAGACTATATTTACCTTTGTTTACCTTCAACTACATTTCTGGAGAATAACCACACCTAATATTAAGTCTCTCAGCCAATCTGCAATCAGTGAGCTAAGCAGATTTATTGCAGGTGAGATTTCTATCTTTTATGTTCTTCATTCCAAGGACTGACACCACAGGGTTGTGCAGAAACCCTATATGCTACTTAAAATTAATTGGTCTTGGCATTTTGGAACACCAGGGTAGAAGCAGACAAAACTGAGTGCAGTGTTTACACTGTTCTTCCCTGCTCCTAAATTTTAGAAACAACTTTTATTTTCCTTTGCCAGACTGACTGACCCAAGCTTCTTCCAATGGCCATGTCAAAAAAACAGGAAAGAAAACTAATCAGGATTTCATGGACAATTAGCTGGGGGACACTTGCTGTTGGATCCCCCACTAAAATATAGACGAATGACTTTACATTAGTTATATGTTCAGTTTCAGTACAAATGAAATAGGGGGACATATATTAGGAGGTTTCATTGTGATTTAGGTAACTTAAATTCAGTATGTAATTTGTAATTCAAACCAAACATATTTCTTACAGTTTCCTGGTGAAATGGTACAACCTTTCTATTAAAAAGTTGATTTTCAGTTAGTGGATACAGCTACTCTTGAAAGCTTTTGGTAAATATATATTTAATAAAAATAAAAGATCACTTTATTGAGTAATATGAGATATAAATTTGTAAGAAGAAAAATTATTTGATGCCTCATGGTTTATTACTGAAATGCTATCAAATAAGTATTGTGAGATGGTACTGGTGAGAGGTGTGGAATGCAGAGTGCTAAAATAGAGCCAGACTAAACTCATACTGGCACTGTACTAATGAACTAATCTCTGAATCATTAGGTAAAGCAAACAACATTCAGTTTTCCAAATGCCTCCAAGTTGGAGTCAATGCCATTGACTCCAAATGCCTCAAAATAAATCATTCTATTAAGGGTCAAATGGTGAATTAGTTTAAATCAGATCTCCTTAAAACCTAACTTGCATTCTGCATATTTTGCATGTCCAGGACATGTTAGAGCTAGTTAAACCCTGTTTCAGAATTAAAAACAAAGATAAATACACTTCTCTTCTTACTTGACACATATCAGGAAGGCTCATGTCAGAAAGACCAATGTAATTTTTCATACAGTGAGATGCTATTTGGGCTTTAGCATTTTTTCTATTGCTCAGATGATTCCTAATGTTCTTGGAATACCTGCATTTTATGAGGTATTCGTGATGCTCTTTTCCACTTTTTTGCCTATTTAAAAGGCAATGAACTGTATACTAGATACAGTTTTGATTCCTTAGTATAACCTAAGCACTACAGAATACATTTGACTACTTTTTTAGAGATTAGCATGCTCTGGTTAATATCAGATGCTCAAAATCCTTTCTGCATTTGAAACATAACTATTAAAATGTTACTGCTTTTTTATTTTGATTCATTGTTTTTTGTCAACATAGGATTCTGAGAAGATTGAGATCAGACTTTGGAAGTAATATCATAGACATGTGTTTATCTCAAGGTATGAATAATAATTTTGATCAAGGCTATTTTTTCAAGCTCCAGACATACTGGATTCTTCATCATACTAAACCTAAAGCAGTATTGCATCTAATGTTAAAGGTGGGCAAAAACTTGAATAGAATGGTGATTATGATGAAGTTGTGGAATGACACCTTTTCCTCTGCACTTCAAAAGAAGTCATATTTTTGTATGCTATCAAAATCTTCTTGAACCATGTAAGCTCTGTGTCATCCCAGCTTCAACATTCTTCCACTAATGGGTCTTGGTGGTCATGCTGCTTATCACAGAAAAATGTACTTGCAGTCTTCACTCCAACTAAAGGCACTGAAAGAAAAATGCAAGGAAAGTGTAAACAGTGCAGTGTCATTTCTGTGTTTAGTAGCAGTAAAAAGAGAAGGTATGAACATTTTTTCCTAATACACTTTAGATGGTGATATTAAGAATTTATTCATTCTTAAAAACAAACCAAACCAAACCAAACCAAAACACAAAACACACACAAAACCAAAACAAAACAACACCAAAACAAGCAAACAAAACAACCAACCAACCAAAAAAAAAACCCCACCAAATCAAAAGAGGTAAATATAAAGAAAATATTTTATTTAAAAAGAAACCCACTGGCACACTGGAGTTATTGCATCAAATATGATTTATGTACATGAATGACTCAATAGAAAACGTTTGTGTTTAAGTACCAAAGACAACAAGTACTGACATCAGAATCATTGGCAGTCAGTCTGCAATTTTAAAAATGTGATAATACTGAACAGAAAGGAATAGAATATCACAAAGAACCTGGACTAAGCATGAGTTTGATAGCAACTGGGAATCAGGATACCTTCCAAACTGTTAAAAATAGACACAGGAAGACAGAACACATTAAGACATCTTGTCAAATTTAGATTTGTTTTATATCAGAGCTTAGCTGCCCATAGCATCAAGAAACTAATTCCCCACACAGAAGTTGTGTTTATGATAATTTATAATGTTTCTTTCTTCATTAAAGTTCCAGTTTGACAGGACATTTCAGCACCCTATATTGAAACTATTAAGGTTCTGCTTAAGCTTAAGCATATGCCTAAGTCATATAAAGGTTAGGAAGATTTAGATGTAAGCATAACTCATTGTTACACTGATATAGACTTAATGGACCACAAGACTTATCTAAAGTGGATTAAGTCGATAGAAAGACCTCTGTTGATTGAAATGGTTTGTAGGTCAGGGTCTAGACACATCAAGATTTTTCTTCCTTTTACTTTTTATAGACACTGCAGTGCTTCTTTATTTCACCAAATACATTTTACATGCTTCCTTGCTGAACAGGTATTTTAATTCAGAGTAACTAACCAGGTGCTCTTTTGGGCAGGAAAATATCAAAGTATCGCAGCACAGGACAGAAAATGTTAAATCCTTGTTAAAAAAATATGAAACGTATCATCAGTTTGGACTGAAGTTCCTTTCTAGCAGTCTCTAGAATTTACTGCTTCAGGTATAGAAGACATGAATATTTGATTCTATTCCTTTATTTAAACCAATCCGATTAACTATGTTAAAGAGGTATAGAAGTACTTTTTGGACACTTAGCTACATACTAACCTATGATTTGTGGTATAAGGTATTTTTATAGTCTGCAAAGATGAAACATTTCCTATATTTTAATAATAAATTCAAATGCAAAACAAACTTCTATTTAGTTATTACATTGTAGTTTGATTTAGTACTATTTTACCCCTCATTCCATATGAAAAATTGAAGCCAACAGTAATTCCACAGAAAAAGGAAGGGTCTGAACCAAAAGGTCTTAAAATTGCCGGACCATTTGCTTTCCTGAGTGGGTTTTGGGTGAAGTTCTTTTTGCTGAACGTGTGATTGAATTCTGCACTGCAGAGGAGAGATTTGCATCCACAGACAGATTGGAAAAGAGTGTTTTGGCATGAGTTTCTAATTAGTTCTCGCTGGGCCAAATTTTTTCTCCCTTGCAGTGGTCATCAATTTTGCTATTCTCAATTTATACTGAGGAAAGAGAATGAGGAAATCTGCTCTCCTAATCCTGTCCTCATTTCCATACTTTATTGACAAATAACCTGCAACAATCTAGATGTTATTGAGCTTCCCCTGCCTGTGATTTCCTGAGTCTTTTTAATGGCACATTTTTTGAGCAGTAGATTTGATTTCTTTCAGCATAAGCCAACCACTCTCAAATTCTAGGAGGGAAAGAAATCTCACTGAAGCACTGGTTAGCTGGTCCTCTCTGATGCTGAGTTCCCACGGCAATTCAAGAACATATTTTCATTTTAGCCTTTCAGCTCTTCTGCTCCTTGGGGTTCAGAAAATATAGCAGGCTTCCACTAGACCTCTGCAACACTGAAACTTACAGCCTGATTTAAGAACAGTTTTCATTTTAAGCCTGCAGACTTAAGGCTCCCAGGAATTGGAAAGTATGGTAGGCTTAGCTGTATGGCTGCAGATGAAATTCCCAGGGTTATTTCTGGTTTGTTTGTTTTAGAGAAGCTTTTCATTTCTATTCTTCTTGCAGTTAAGATTTTAAAAAAAATAAATCAAACACAGAAGCCTCTAGTAAATGCTTGTATACTCATAATTCCCCTAGTGATGGAATCAAAGCTTTCCTTCTAATTCAAGAGTCTGGAGATTTTCAGGGCATCAGAAGAGAAAAACAAATTTTATTTTTTTTTTTTAAATAATGTATTAAGTTGATTGTGACACCCACAGGCAAACAAAGGAAAGTCAAGAAACTGCTACAAGTGACATATTTTTTTGTGGCTGAAAGTGGAAAGAAAAATGGAAATCTAAGTGAAACAGTTCAAAGAGTTAAGAATTAGATGAGGAAAGGGGAGTGGTTCTTAGGATTTTATACTTAGGATCTCATGAACTCACCAGAGTGAGTAACATTAAACTTCCGGTGGCAGCAAGCAAAATATTCAGAGCTTGAGTTCAGTTAACGTAGAAACCCAAGAATGTGGTTGGGTCCAAATCCAAACATATTGCTTTCCATGTGTTTGTAAAATGACCAAATAGAGGCAATAACCATTTCCCTCACCCTGCCTGGCACGATGCCACTAATACAGCCTGGTATGTCAACCTTCTTTGTTGCAGAAGCATCCTGCTGCCACATGTTCAGCCTATTCAGCTTGAGGACCTCCAGGTTATTTTCCACAAAGCTGCTTTTTAACCATCCAGATCCAAGAGTGTGCTTTTGGATTAGGTTATTGAGCATGAGGTGTGAAATTTTGTTGTGTTTTTCACCAAAAGTTCACACAATTTGTGGCAGCCCATTTCTCCAGCACATTGAGATCCCTCTGTAAAGCAGCTTTGTCCTCCAACAAATTGAATGTCACCCTCCCAGTTTGAATTTGTCTCTGGTTTATTCATCTCAAACTCCAACCAGTTAGGTATATGACACAGCATCAAAGCAATACTGACACCAGAGAAATGTCACCCATTATTAGCCATCAGTGGGATGTCAAACTGCTGACCACAACTCTCTGAGCCTGGCAGTACAGTCATTTTGTTACACATTTAGTATTAAACACATTTAATACAGTGACTAGAGCTGACCATCTGACTACAATAAGAGTATGGAATACCAGGTTAGAAAACTTGCTAAAATCAAGGTAAATGTCATCCACTGTTCTCCCATTACCTGCACAGTCTGTTATTTCACTACAGAAGACACAACTTGCCTGTTCAGAATCAATTTATTGTCCTTCACATGTCTGGATGCAGCTTTCAGGAGAATTAGCTCCAAAACATACACAGGGACAAGAATGAGACTTAGAGTTTCCCAGATGTTCCTTTTTGACAAAAAGCCATTATACTTTCCTGTTTCTGGTTGTCACAAATCTGCACTGACTGTTTTGACCACTCATGATGAAGAGTGGCCTTCCACAAGATTGGCCATCCCCCTCAACACTCTTGGATGCATCTCATCTGGCCCAATGATCAAGCTAACTCAAAGTCCTAACTGAGATGCAGAGACTAATATGAGATTGACATTTTCCTCACCAGACCCACATTTATAAATTTACCATATGATCTCAGTCTCCACCACATTGCACTTCCCAAGCTGGATCTGTTCCATCCTGTTAACAAAGTTCTGTTCTTCTAGCTGTTTGCATTTCATAGAATCACAGAATCCTAGGGGTTGGAAGGGACCTCGAAAGATCATCTAGTCCAACTGACCACTTGTGTAGAGGTGGGATTAATTTTCAGGTTTCAAAAATGTGCAGCTCATCTGAAAATTTTACTCAAAATTTCTTCATTCCCTCTTCTACACTGCAGAGAAGTTGCACACTTGCAAATACTAAACCTCTTTCTCCTCACCAGTCATACAGCCATGTCCTTTCTTGTCCTCTGAGGCCCACAAACATCATCTGATCTATAGTGCACTAAGCCATTAAATTCCACAATTAGTGGGTCTCTGATTCTTTTCCTCCTCCCCTTTTTTTTCTGCACTGTTAATGCCACACCACAAGCACACTTGCATTAGGGCTGGTTATTCACTGCACTGAAAAATCGATTTGTTCGCATCCAACCAACAAGCTTAATTTGAGTAATTGCATATATCTAGTAAGACCACTTTTCATACACTGCTTTCCACACCTGAAGCTCAAATTATTCCCAGAAGAAAACATAATCATTAGCTTTAGCTTTCAGATAGCTAACATGAGCCACAGATCCTTGCTGAAGTACACCAGAAGGCCAGAAGCAGAGTGAGGATGGTAGCACAGTTTGACTCAATACTCAACCCAATGCCCTTCCACTAGGTTGCCCTAAAGCAACCCACCTTAAAAGCTTGCCAAGGAACATAAAGGCTTTTAATTTTGAAATTGAACTTGGACACTATGAAACTCATGGTCTTTGGTTGCCCAATATCTCTATATCAGTTGCCAAAACCACCATTTGAAAGATATTTGGGGCAAAAATCTCTCTTGCTACTATTTCTGAAGAATCTAGGTTATCACTGGGCATTATACAATAGTTTTGTTGTGCTTCAGTAATAATACATCAACTTCCTTGACAGGATTTGTTCCATTACCAATACCAACCAAATGAGAAAACCATAAAATAATAAAACATTTTTGTTGTTCAATGTTTTGTTCAATGTTTAACTACTTTTAAAAATAATCAATTGCTTCTATGACTAAAGGAAGATTTTCCTTCTTTTTCCAGTACAGTGAACATGCAAAATAAATCAACTTTAATTTATACTTACACTACACTGCTTTGCTAATAAATGTTCTTTGATTTCCATGGAGCATACTCTACATTCAACTGTCAGCTATGGAAGTAAGCAAGCAAAGCACCAAGAAAACTCCATGAGTATGAACATGAGCAGTGGCTCTACAAAATCCCCATCTTTCCTGTAATCAGCTGGTCAGCTGCTGGTCAGCTGCTGTGACAAACAAAAAAATTATAGAGAACATTATCTCTGTATAATTACAGGAACATATAAGAGCAATGAATAAGTCAGGGATAAGCCAACAAAATGTTACTAAGACTCACTCAAGGAAACATTCTCTGTGGAAGAGCTAGAGAACCTGCAGTGTGGAAGGGGTGTGCTGTTGGCAAAGCCCTGGAGAAAAAATGGATTGAAATTCCCCATTGGCAAAAGTAGAAAATTACAAAATTTGAAGTTTTATGTTACATTATTATTAGTATTACAGTAGAGTCCATAATTATAAAACCTCAAGAGAAAAACATTGTTTCTCTGATGCTGCCTTCTCATGACTACGCATGACAATGCAAATTGCCATTTTGCACATTACGTTTTGTGGCTCAGCTACCTCCTACAACAAACCTTCTCTAAGACCACTGATTTCTTTTGTACATCTTAGACAAGATGTATTTTCTTATTCTAATAATTCCTAAAAAAAAATCCAAATATTTTCAAACTAGATAGGACAAAATGGATAAGTGAAAAAAATGTTCACTCTCATACAAAAACTGAGGACCTTTCTCAGGACACTCAAATCTGTTCACCCATAACACTACTGAAGATACAGAGAATTTTATGAGAGAGGTTTTTTTTCTCTTTTTTCTATTTTATTTAGTGGCTCATAAACAGGAATTAGATGGCTATGAAAATATACTCTGCAAATTAGAGATGTTAAAGGCCACATAGCTGGCCAGCCTGTTTCTTTATTTGAATGTTCATTCCCACTCATCTTAAAATCACAGAGGATGTGAATTATATTTGGAAGAATTTACTGTGGAAAGTAATGAGACTGTAAATCTGCAAGCTGTTTGCTAAGGTTCCTGAATAAAAAGGACTCAAGCAACCATCACTCTGACTGTGTCACAGGAAAAAAAAAAAAGACCAAACCTGTGTCTTTTGGATTACATATCTGATTATGCCATAGCTATTTATGAGCCTGATCCCACTGGTTATAAATTTGAAAAGTTTATGTAACTTTTAATAAGAAATTATGTCTCATTCTTACTAAATTTATTTGCAACTTACAAATGCTTTCTTCTCGCTGAATGCCATTAGTTGCCCTTGATTGGACATCAGATTTTGATTTACACTAGGTTATAATTATATTCCCTCTGACAAAATTATAATTTAAAAAGAAAGGAAGCATTCAACTTTTTATTCTTAATATTCATATTATTATTGTTATTCACTATATTTCTGAGTTTTATTTGCTCCACTGGAAGTGCAGCTGACCCAGGAAAAGAGATGCTTTTGTAGGAATTCAGAGATTAGAGTTTCCTCTTTGTCTGTCTCATGTTTTTCTTCCAGAACGCTTGAGCTCTATGGCCATTTGTTTGAGATTTGTACACAAGGAAGGCATAAGTACTAACATAAAGAAAGCCATGAAAAGAAGATATATTTATTATCAAATTAGGTAAGGGAAGAAAGATCTATACTGCAGGAAAATGGTGCTGCAGCTCCTGGGATGAAAAGTTATCCATTTCTTGCCAGAGTAATGCTTAGTACTGTTGTCAAGGTTTATATAAGCAGTAATGGTTCAGTATCTGTTTAACCACCTTCTCTTCATTCCTGCAGTTGATATCTTAGTGGGCTGTGTTCCAGCAATGGCATCCAAGACAAGGAGAACAAACAGTCTCTGAATAGGTTTGTAGTCTTTCAGATCAGTCTATTTCTAGTTTGAATGATTTTTTCACACTTCACAAAAACATCCCAGAAGCCCCCAGCCCTCAGGGACCCAATTAATTTAAGAATCCTAATAGGGTTCCAGTGTAAGGTAATGTCACACACATGAAGGATCTTTTTAATTTCACCTTTAAATTCACTTCATCCAGGGTCAGAGGGGAGGAAAGAATCTTCTTTTTTTGGGTTCTGACCTCATTTGCCCTCCCTGTATATGGCCTGACAATATAACCAGGCCTCCAGCAAGGTCTTAGTTCAATTTATAGAAGAAGTCAAGGACTGAAAACAAAGACTAAACTTCTCAGTTTTGGTCATCCTGTCCAGATCTGTGTTGTGACAAAATTATTAGAAAGGTGAAGAAATTCTACCATCTTTGTTTGCATCTCTATAGGGATAAAGAAATAATCTTGTTTTGCTGTAGTAGAGTAGCAGAGTAGAGTAACGAATTAACTCCAGAGAAATGTCAAACAAACTTTTTGGTACCACCTTCCTAACAGCACTTCTGTACTCACAGTCTATGTGCACGTATAGTATTCTGAAAATAAAAAAAAATTATATTAGAGTACAACATCAGAGCAGACAGGGCATGATCAGACTGAGGTGTCTAATGAGATACATGTACTACACTAAGCATAGAAATGGTAAAAGAGAGTTGGGGAGAGAAGAAGGGAAAAGCTTTCTAGTATCAGTAGTCTTCAAACAAAGAAGGAAATGCTCATAAATCTTTCAAATCTCTAAAACCAGCCATCTACTGTCTTAGTCATCAGTCAGGTAGAACATTATTACTGAAATTTGATTCCAACTTTTTTTTCTTTCTCTACCCATTTAGCATATTAGCTGCACAACACAGTAAGTCAGTAGATTCTAAGTTAATTAAACTGATTTGCTTAAATCAAAAATTAATCTGGGCCTTTTTGACAAGCTTTGTCAGCACTACAATTCACATATCTGTTCTGGACCTGTGTTCAGCCATACTATAGCATGATCCCATAGAAACACTTTTTAATCTTTCAAAACAGATGTGAAGCATTTGTGACAATATACTTTAAAAATGCCCACAGGTATCTAGTAAACATACTTACTAAGGCAAAGCCTGATGTTTTATTTCCTTCCAGTCTCAGCAGTTCATGATGTGGTTATGTCACTTTGAGGAATAAAGAAGAAGAAGGTGATTGCAGACTCTTTAGTGGTTATGGCAATGCATGTGAATGCAAATGGCAATATCTGAGTGGTCAGTGGACCTTTCTGTGTGCTGGTCACCATCAACACACGAATGTGCCAGGAGAAATAAACTGCCCCTGAAAGGATAGTAGAAGTGTGAGAGTCTGACCTCACTGATACACAATTGTCTCAAAAGAGCAATTTTAAAGTGAATAGCCTTGGCTAGGGTGGAGGACCTGGCTGGCCAGAGCTGAGCAGGAGGGTGACATGACACCTTGGGAAGAGATAACTACTGGGTGGAGGCTATTCCCCTTTTCTGAGGGCCAGCCTGCAATGCTGGGTCGTCCCTCCAGGCACGATTAAAACACTTTGATTGCACTTGTTAAGAACCTGGCTAAGGTGGCTGGAACAGAGCAGGGAGTGGTGCCCGGAAGAAGATGAGAACTGATGAGTGGGTGGGGGACTTCACAGCTTCTGTGGAAGCTCCCCTCCAGGCAGCCTTTCTGCAATGACTCTTATGCTCACGAACCTGGCTTCTGTGGCAGCTGACTGACAGCTCCCCTTCGGAACAAAAGGAACATATTTACCCTTTCAGGGTACATATGCCTGTCCATGTTGTGGCTGTTTTGTCATCTCTTGACCCACCTCCATTCTGCATTGGACCCTGTCCAGGATCAGCACCATCTGGAAGAACCTTGCTGGACAGCTGGACCCCTGGTGGTGACTCTCTCTCTCTCTCTCTCTCTCTCTGTCATTCTTTCTTCCCACTTTCTTAACCTTTTTTCTCCACTTTTCTCTCTCTCTTATGTCTTCTTTTCCTCTCTCCCTTTTTTGCCTGTGTCAATTGTCAAATAAAGTCTGCTTGCACTCGACCCTTCTACAGTTGGACTTTGTTTTGCGGATCCAAAACAAAAATAAATATTAATGTTACCTCGGACCATAACAAGAAGTTACCTGATCCCATTTCTGCATCCCTTCTGTACTGCAGATCTGCTCGGGATGTCGTGTAAGGTGCAGCTTGGAAGCACACACATGGATCATGAAGAGCTGCAGGAAAGCAGCAAGTGTCAGGTGCTGCACAGCCTCAGTTTCAGGCATGTGAGAAATTCCCAATAAAAGCCTTTCTAGAGGCTCTCTTCTGAATATTAATCTTTAATGAAAAATTCCTTAGCATTGATCAAAAATCAGAGGAGATGTAATAAGCAGAAAATTAACATTTCAGCAAAGGTTATGATGGTAGAGGAAGGTGACCTTCTCAGATGCTTATTTCTGCAGAGTGCAGCATCACTGAAATTCATTACTGTTTCTTTATGCTTTTAAACCTTTGTTTTCATCTTCCTTACAGAATCAGTGTGTAGCCATTACACAAAAATTTATACTTAATGCTCATCCACGTGTTCAGGAACACTTCACTTGCTCTGAAATTGTCACAGTTACAGATCCAGCTAATGTGAAAAATGTGTTTGACAACCATTGCTTCAACCCCTTTCTGCTAATTAGGCCCTACTGTATTTCCAGCTGGATTCCCCAGCTGGTAAGAATCAAGGAAGCCAAAAGAAAGAAACTGGTAAAAAAAGAAGAAAAAAAAAAAAAGCAAACGTTATTAAAGGTCAAAATAATCATTAGCTACATGTTTCTTTTATTTTCATGAAATAATAGCAAAAGGATCTTGTGATTAAATTTTTACCCAAATACGATGAAGATTCATATGTTACATGGGAGTTCATTCTTTGCTGTTACAGGAACTTTTGTGTAGACTTTTGGTACAGAGATTGAAGAAGCAACAGGTCATGGTACACTTGGAAGATGCTATGTTGTTTATTTACTCCTTGACGAACAGCTGCTATGGCACTTTGCACCATTAAAATTGTTTAGGTAGTATCTTAAATGCTAAAAGCAATTTTTTCAGGGAATTAATTGCCTCTCTAAAAGCTATAATGATTTTTTTCTTATTTTCTATCTCAGAAATACTTTCACCAGCTATAGATTGAAAACCAATTTTCATAGTGTCAAAATTATGGATTGACAATGACAGGTCACTAAAATTCTGCTTATCCAGCAGGATGAATTTCATGGCAATAGTTCAGATTCGTAATAAAGGCCTCTCTCTGCAGGCAGGAGAGTAATCAAGGCAGGAATGGGGAGAGAAATCCAACCCTGCCATCTGGCTGAAGAAATTTACCATTCTGAAGAGAAAGGCCAAGGTGATCAGCACAGCTTTTGCCATGAGATGAATCCATGGACTATGCATTACGTATATGTTCTATGGTGAAGGATATCTCAGAATCTCTGCTGGGATATATACTTAGATTAGAAATGCTAGGGTGTACTTCTGGATCAAACAGAATCACAGCTTTGACCATCTTTATGTTAGCAGAAACTTCTGCTCATGTTCAAAAGGGTGTAATGATAAACACTCCTTCCATTTAGCACAGTTCTTGGCAAGAACGCAGCAGTCCTCAAGGTCTTTTTTTAATTATCTGAGCTGCAGCTAACATTTCCCTGGGAACCAAGCTGGAGGAAACTTCTGACAAAATGACAAAACACAAATAAACCCAAACTACAGTTCATATTTGCTTCCATAGTCATTTGTACTACAGTAGTGTAGTAATTCAGAATTGGCTTAGGTATTATGACCCTCTTGTGAAAGGTGTTTTTGAAATATATTTCCTGTTCCTAAATGCTTTAGAAATACATATTTAAAAAAAACCAAGATGGATGTAGACAGGAGGACATGCTGGAAGAAGAACCTCAGTGCTAGTGCAGTAGGTAGTGTCTTCTAAATGTCACTGGTACAACTACAAAGAATTCAATGTTTTAGCAAATATACTTTCAAAGATATTCCTTTACAGAAGATTCAACATTAGCAAATACTGAGCTTTGCAATACCACCTCCCCCAAGCATGAGAGAAATCATAAACACCTTTTTTTTTGGAAGAGGTAATAAACTAAAGGTGAGAAATGGCATTATGGCCATCAATTCAAACCTAGAGAGCAAATCAGATCACAGGAATATGTATTGCCTGTGAAGGGCTCTGTGCAAGGACAAGTCTGCAGTCCAGTAGTACAATCAAGACTACAGTTTAAATCTTTCCAGCGTTTTGTAAAAAAAATTGTAAGGCTTTGTTTTGTAGCACAAAAAATATTGTCTGTTAAAAAACTAAAATAGAGTAGATTGAACAGGTACACTTTCAGCAGCTGGGAGGGAAGAATTAAATTCTAGTGGCAAATTCCTCTAAATTTTACCTAGTGGAATACTTCTGGTTTTATGGTATAATTTTCCCATAATTTTCACATATCTTTCAGTTTGCTGCTTACTGTTAAATATGTTTTCAGGATGTCAAAATATTTATTCTACTAGCCGAATAATCCTCTTAATATACCTTTGAAGGAAGAACTTGTATACATCAATACCATTGGGTTGGACAGATTGAGAAATGAAAAGCAAACTCCAACATACTTTTAAGAGTTGAAGTTAACTGTTTGGATGTGTAAAACACTCCTAAAAATTCCCACTATCATCAATGAAGATCTCAGTACACTCCTGGAATCTAGAGAACTGATCAGCCTACATGGACTGGACTCATCTTCTTGTCTCTAGGCACCTTAGATAATCTGAATCACCTTAGTCAGTCTAAATACCTAGAGTATCTAAGATGAATCAGCAAGCTGACAAATTTGACACAGAACTTCTGGGACAACCATGTTCTTTCTGATGTGGCAACTGGGTAAGAATTAACAAAGTACACATAGTGTAACAAAACACCTACGTTTAGACGAATGACTCTTACTCTGGGTTTCCACTCTGGGGGATGGATTGCTCTTCAGGCTGTGCTGTTGTACTAAAAGGTAGGAGTCTGATTATTGAACTGAATGACATATCTGAGGTATTTTCTTAAATGTGCATTTGCTCAGCAATGTGTGCTTATAACTCAGAAAGCCAACCATATTCTGTGCTTTATCTAGAGCGCTGGTGAGACCCCACCTGCAGTAATGCACCTTGATTTTCTTCTGTTTTTTCTTTCCACCTTCAGCTGCATAAGGGTCTCCATTTAACAAATTCAGATTCCCAATGTTAAAAGCAAAGCTATAGAATCAGTTCAGGAGAATTATTTCTGCACAATTACATGCTGTGCAGCCATTTGTGAAAGTGTAAAGTCAGCTTAAAGCTGAGAAATTGATATGTCACCATCCATTGATAGTGTTCTAATAGAAGGCAAAGGACAAATATCAGATTTATGTAAAGACTGCTGTTATCTTCCCAGCTAAAAAGTGAACTTGGTGGAGTTGTATTTCTTTACATTGGGAGAAATACTTGCATCTCACAGAAACGACAAAAATAAGACAAAAACTACAGCAACTATTTCTGTGCATTATTGAGTTCATGCAATATTATGAATTGACAGACTGATATAGAAACCTGATACTTTTTTGCTATCTCAGTGAATCAAAGCCGTTAGATTCTAGATTACCCTTTTTGTTAATTTCTTCAATGATGAAATGGGTTGCCTCCCTGGTATTCTGAGACCTTTTTTCTTACCCTGAAGAGTTTATTATTCTTAAGTATTCCAGTGAAGCAAAGAGGAATATATGGCAGAGTAAACCGTACATACATCACAACTTTGTCTGTAATAAATATGTAAGGTATTTTATAATTTCTTTTAGCAATTAGCACCCTGAGAACCTCCAGAGCAGTGAAACTGACCGCAGTATGAAGCAGCAAAACAAGGTCTGAAAGTCACTCAGGTTCCTGTTTCATTACACTCGCTTTCTCTGTTAGTCTTGCATACCAAGCAAATATTCTCTTTTATAGGAAATATAAGAAAGGCATGAAAAATAGCTACTAAACTCTAAGTACTCTAAGCACATTTGTCTCTAAATTTAATGTAAAGCTACCTTGAGAAAAATGGGTTATTTAGTTCTCCTCCACCCAGGCTCACAGCAAGAAAAGCTATATACAATGTTATACTTAGCAGATGTTTGCCTAAATCATTCTTTAAATAATGAAGATTTTGTTTCTTCTATTGACATTTCTTAGCTAGTCTACCAGAAATGTTTTCCTAATTGCCCAATCTGAATCTCTCTTTCTGAATATTAAACCTATTGTTGTTTTGGGTGACAGAACAGACAATACAGCTTTTAACCATGAAAGTGTAAATACAAATTTTGAAGGAACTGTAAATGTTTTGAAACCCAGATAATAATTTACTAATTTCCAGCTTGCATCTTCTCTGAATGTGGCTGTCATATCTGTCTGCTCTTTCTCTTTTCCTAAATTCCACATATTTACTCCTTTTTCATGATGCCTGATAACCTTCTGTACTCTTGGTAGTTGGCACACATCTGAGTGCCTCAAGCTCTAAGTAAAATCCTTAATAATACCAACTAGAGCAGAACAATTAATCCATGTGTCTATTGCAAGAGACACTCTTACTTTATACAATGTGTGCTGTTAACACTTGTTTCAGACTGAAATAGACTGTAGAAGATATTTTTCCCTGAACCTGCTGTCTAACCACATGTCCTCTTCTTTATCCTGTTCCATTAAAAAAGTTCTTCCAAAAAATGGGTAATTCTTCTTGAATTATAAATCAATAATTGTGTTCTCTTGTAGTAACAAAATTGTTGATAAATACTAAAGAGAAAATAAATCTCTCAGAAAACTGCATAAAGTTCTATCCCAGTAAATATTTCCAACTACCTTTACCTATTCACCTTAGCAGTTAAATCAATGCCATGCTGCTCTATCTTGCTGCTCAGATAGTTTAGATTACTATAGGTGTTTTTAACCATTAACATGTCAATGCAAAGTGTATAGGCCTTTATTTTCCATTGTTACTTAATCTGAGACAGTCATTGTCTGCTAGTTGTCCATCAACAGCTGCCCCATAGAATGACAAAACACTTCCATAAACTGAAAAGGAGCAGTTCTTCCATGTGCCAGCAATAAATATTCCTAACAGTTAGATTTCTTTAGATTTGGGTCATGAAATAAAAGATAGCAGATTTTAAATCTTTTAAACTACTTTAATTCACAGTTCCCCTTCAATCCAATCTGAAATGCACTTGCTGATCATGAGCTGGGATGTGTATATGCAGAGGTAATACATCACCACTAAAAGTGAGGTTTATATAAGTTTTGTACAACCACTGCTGAGTAGGTGGTATTAAGTTTTTCAGGAACATTTCAAATGTTCTTTTAAAAGCCCATCAAAGATAATCTTGATGTGTCCATTTAATTAGAAGCTGAAAAATTTGATCCTTATACTGTTGTCAGGAGCATATTGCATGCAGGGATTGAAATACATTTGATTGGCTCATCAATGTGTAGCTTCACTTCAAGCAACAACTCTAAAGCACAGATAATTGGTGCCCTGCAGCTTTCCCCACCGAAAATCAATTGAATTTCCATTATGTTTCAATTGTCTTGCAGTGGGAAACCTACAGGGTTTCATTGGCTGGTGTTTTTTTAATATTACCTTCTGCACTAGAGAATAAAAGTTTTTAATGCTTTTCCTTAGGTAATCTACTAGCAACACAAGAAAATAATCAATTCAAACAATCTGCTCTCCATGAAACTCCCTTCCCAAAAGGGCAAGAAATCTTTTTCTGTGTTGTACTGATTTTCTCACACTTCCACATCTTGCCTCAGTCACCATAGTCTGCAACTATTTTTACAGTGTGGTCTTCACCCAGTACTTCATCTAGAGATGGTTTTCTATATGATTATTCACAGCAGCAAGCACCACGCTCAGTAGCACCACGTGAGTAGAGTAGTGCAGTACTTCAGATCTGTATATCTCAAAAAGCAAAGAAAAACCATTTATTTTGATGTTTATTAGTTTACAGTCCTGTAAACAGCAGAACTTTCTACTCTTTTTTTAGCCAAATCATATGGCCGTATAAAACTGAGATCTTGTTTAACCACTTCATATTTTCTTTCTCTATTTACAAGCAACTACTTTCACCTAATTAGACTGCACAAGACATGACATCCATGTTAACTCTTTATTCTTCTTTGACCCCAAATGGCCAACAGAGCCATCAGGAACAAGTTGGAAGAATGTAGCTCCACGTAATCAAACACAGATTTACCAATCAGAAGCATATATCCATGGCCCTTCTTGTTTTAGTGACAGTTTTTGGAAACAGAGCACAGTGATATTTAACTATCTTGTCAGAACAAACACAGCTGGCATTTGGGAAATAAAGGGGTGAAGGAAAAACTAGAGTTTTATTAGATCAGGTCAGTTGAAAGTGATTGGTGTTTGAATGGAGGACTGGTTTATTAACAGCAGCCTTCCATGCCTTATTCTCTTATTGTTACATGACTCTAGAAATGTCAGGGGAAAGGGAAGCAGTATTTTAAGCCTTGAACAGGTCCCAGAACAATAGATTTCTGAAGGAAACAAAATTGGTGAATAATCTCAAAAGGAAAGTCCATCAATGTGATTCTAAACCCCTCAATTTTATATTTGATGTTTGCTTAAACTACACAGAGTTGATCCATATTTTGCTTCAAATTTAAATTAAAAAATTTTGTTAGCTTTTTTTTAATTAATTTTTTATACTTTTTAACTGATCAAATTTGCCATCTGCAATGCCACTGAATGCTGATATCCTAGAAGAACAGAGTTGTGTTATTCCTGATTTCTAAAAAATTTCTGACATTTTAAATATCACAGTTCAAAAGTAAATTCTCAGTACAACTATGAAACATTGATCAAAATTACTTATGCACCATCAGCAATCAAACATCTACTAACAGTTTCCAATGCAGACATCATCTGTGACTCCAAAAACTTATTCTCCCCATGTAGTACTGAAGAGTTAGATCAAATGTTTGCTTTCACAAACTTGAAATATGTGCCAAAATCCAAATTTAATTCACAATGTAAAACCAACGACATACTAATGGATGTTACATTAATATAGCTATGGAAACAACATTACATTAATTAGAACTTTGGAAATGCTGTAATTAAGATACTCAGTGACAGCTGCCTTTCCTGTCCCTTAGCTTCACCAAGAAATCTCTTAGCACTACTTATTTTGGAATTGTCAGCTGCACGGATGCAGGAAGAGCCATCTGTTGGCATTTTTAAAATGTTAAGTGACAGAGGTTCCAAACAATTACTCTCAATACTTTAAAAAAAAAAAAAAAATCTCCAAAATGCCATTAATTGCTTTTAAAAACTCTATACCTGACTATGGCAGAATTTATGGCATTAGCCCTTTAAAATTCATACATCTTTGGCTTCAGATCTGACTGATGTACTCTATAAAAATAGGATCAGAATAATACATTTTAATGTTTAATCCTTGGTAATATTTGTAAGGTTTTATTACCCAGAAGAGAGATGGTCATCTACTAAAGGTCTACAAAATCATTCTGTGGATACTTGTTCTTCTACATTGTCAAGTCAGGGTTGTCTCACATCTGGGACTTCCATGAGTTCAACACAGATCATTTTGAAACAAGTCTACATGATCCTTCTTTCTTTTCTGTAGCTCTAGTATCTTCTTAACCACACTATTCACAGATGGGAAAAGCAGAAAGATACCAACACACTTCTTTGTTAAGGTTTTTGCTTTCATACTCTAATTTCTTATTTATCTCAATGGACCTTGGATCCTGCTTGTCAATGCAGCCCACACCCTCTTCCCCCAAATCTTGCATCCTACTCTGTTCATTTAATCCCACCATATGAAACCACTTTTTTGTGAATAGCATTTCTCCCTCTTTGATGTTGAAACCCTCCAAACAATCTGTTGCTGTTATCAGACCTGAAGGAATAATGAATTCAGTGAATTACACATTTTTCCCTGTGTCAGCAAGCAGATGGCAAAATTCTCAAACTCATTCATCATTTGAAATTATATTGGAAGACCCTTCAGTTTTGCTGTGTGGGAGCTACATGAATGACAGATACTCTGCATATCCATATTATCAAGTAAGTTAACTCCATGTGGGACTCCTGTGTCCCAGTTCCACAGACATCAGCATTACAAAAACATTCATTTTCTCCTGAAAGATTTGCTAGAGTAAACTAGCTCAACCCTAAGAAAAAGCTTTGCCGTAACTCTGAGAGTTTATTTCAAGGACAATTAGAAGCAGTCAGTATGTGTACAATAGAATCAGGTCTGATTTCTTACACCCAACTCCACTACAAAACAGTTTTTGGCTGCAAACTCTTAAGTACCTAGAAGTCCTATTCGAGCCATCCAACACTTACACTCAGTACTATGCAAGGAAAACAGTGTTCTGCTGGACTGCAGCTCAGCTGTCTTATTGGTTCAGATACTGCAATGAAAAGAAAAATTACAAAACTGTATTTATACTCTAGGGCCACAGAGAACTCATAAATAAATCCAAGGTTCAAGATTGTGTTGTATAAGGCACATATGCCTGCACTACTGCTACATTTACAGAATTTTGAGCTGAGTGGATACAAACCCTCTGCACCACCTTGACTCAAGTGAGGGCATTTAATATTGCAGATGCAGCCACCGAGCCTCAAACAAAAGAATGTTTTCACTCACCCATGGAAATGTTCCTTTTAATTTGACAGTGTAGCTCCTCAGGTGGAACTCAAGAAACTATCATGCGCTTCCACTGAAAAAATGGGGTTGGGGCAGGACAGAGAGAGAGCATCCACAGATGCATATATGGTGTTTTAAACTTTTACTCTTTCAGAAGAAGAAGAAATAGAGAAACCCAGTATTTTTGAAGGTGACTTCTGAATCAGTACAACTGGTCCTGTGCCCATAGATACAATGGAGTTTTTAAGGAGCTTCATTAATAAAATATCAATAAAGCCTAAATACGTCACTATGTCAAATAAGCCTGTTGAAACGCAACAGCTGCTTTGCATGTCTAAGCATATCAAAAATTGCTTGTAAATCTGATGCCATGATGCTTATAGCAACCTCTGCTTTTTAGCAGCCTGGGGCACTCTCAGGAGAGATTTTTAAAATAGGTCAGTGGATAGGATGAAAACGAGACTGAACCCATATTTTCAGATCTGACTGCTGTAGTAAAATCTAACCCCATGAATTGTTGGCTAGAGAGATTCCACCATAAGCATGGGGAGATTTGCTCATCATGGAACAGGACATTCAGGAGTCAGTCTTAGACTAAGGAACCAATTTACCTTTTTTTATAAAAGAATGTTCCTCAAATCCAAAACCAGTCTGGGAGATGCACTGTTTGGGACTGACCATCCTGAACCCTTTACCAAAACATAGTACCTAAGATCTTTTCCTTGGGTGAGGAGAGAAAGACTTATTCAATTTATTTTAAACTGCCTTTCATGTTCTTTTAAGTTAGAACAGGTCTTTAGGAAGTGCAAAAGTGAAATTTAACTCTTTTCTTTCACTGAGGAGTTTGTACTTACATTTCCAGAAGTTAACTGCCTACTTCTATACCATGTAGGACGTCAACATTTCATCAACATTTACTTGGCCAGTGATTTTAGCAATAAGAACAGAAACCTTAGTTAAAGAAAGAATTAGATTGAGGTAAAATCATTAACTATAGGGTTACAGAATTTTTTTCATTCTCTTAGGCTTAGTGTATCCTATATATAGAGAGAGATATAGACTGATACCACTTCTCTCAGATGTGTATCCATACTCGGTCTTCACCAATGAACTGAAATGAACTTTGCAAGTTGCATGATTTGGATTCACAACTGAAACTGGGCTGTTGACACAAGGTATTCAGTTCCCCACAAATGCATTAGAAATGGGATGCTGTAGGATTTTGAGGTCTGGAGTTTTTTTTGGTGAGTTTGTTTGTTTGTTGATTTTGATTTTTTTTTAATCTTGGTTTGGCTCGTTGGGGGTTTTTTTGTTTCAGGCTAAAGAGAGGATGAATGGCTTTTCTGCAAAGCTGTCAGGAATCTGACATAAAAGAAATATGGTTGCTCACACTTTCTACTCTGCACTACATCTGGTCCTTGTGAAACAGAACTCTGAGTTTCCAAGAACCTTGCTGAATATAATAATGCTGATGGACACCTATGGTAATATTAATCTAACTTCTACATCTGAGCTGTCTCTGTGATTAAAAGTTGTCAGAATTAAAAAAATTAAATACATTAATATATAAATTAATTTTAAAATGAAAAGTTTTAATTACAGTTCTCAGAGCTTGTGACCAGGGGGAAATACAGCAACTACGAAGACTTAAGTCCTGCTCATAACCAAATTAATTGGATTTTTCTCTTCCATTGGCTTGGATCGTATCAATAGCATTGTGCTTGGACTAGAGAGAATGCAAAATTATTTTACTTATTTAATTGGCTTCTTTCAAAGTTATAGATTTCAAAATTCTTTTAAAAATCCTAGGAAGAAATCATGTACCATATGATATCTACTTTTTATTAGCAGAGTTACAAATACCCACAAACAAAGGGACTTCATCAAATTACATGCCTTTGATCACAACCACTAAATCAATAAAACCACTATGTTAAAAAATAGAAAATTCTTCAGTTAAATTTATGACAAATAGTCAGCATTGTTTCTATCAAAACAAGCAATCAAATGAGCATAACAAACACACCACAATCTTTATGGCCTTCCATTTACAACTGATTTATTCATGTTTAAAAGTGGAGTTTTGTAATGTAGCTTCCATTATGCCGTGAAAGGCCTTGGTAAATCAACAGTTCATAGAACTAATATTAGCAAAACTTATATCCATCTACAAAATTTTAATCTAAGTTTTGAAGTACTCTTTAAACTTTCGTTTTTGAGACTTTCCATTGTTTTAGACTCTAAGTACCAGAAAAAGAAAATCAATGTCACTAAGAAAAACTGTTTTATGTTGGTCAACAGTGAAAAAAAGAGAGCACTATAATTGAAAGGAAAAATTCAGCACCCAATCAATTAAGGACTTCAGAAAAGGTCTGGGCATAAGTATGAATTCATTAATATTTCCAATAGCACAACCAGATCATTATAATATGTCCATCTGTTTGAGTATTTTGCTACAGTAGTGTGGGACTTAAGTTTAAAAACATAAGGAGCAGAAAAATATAGAAAATGTCTTTCTACTGAGAAAGTCTTGCCCACATGACTAAGGAATACTTGTATGAGGAAGTTTTTCAGATTTTATATTTTCACACGTTAATGACACTTTCAGATATTAAAAATCCCTACCCCATTTCATAGCAGAAACTGATTATGTGGGAATTAGACCTGAAGATAATTTTCTCTCCTAATTCTCCTCTTCTTCTTTCTTCAGAGGAAACTTGAGGACACTAGAACTGATGAAAGAGATTAAATGGGTTTAGTCTGACTTTGCAGAGCAACTGTTAGGGATTCCAGGTTTTATTGTTGGTATTAAACATATTCCAGTTAAACAAGAAGGTGACAGAACCCTGTTCTTGATGAATTAATGGATAATTTCAGAATAATTATCCTTCCAATTGAAAAGGCTGAAGGAGGGAACAGCTTTTAATCAAATAAGGAGAACTTGGTTCATTATTTGGTACTGTTCTCTGTTGGTTTGGGCTAAACTGTACCACCAAAAATCTGCAATAATAAAAGATGCAAAGTAAAACACATCCAAGACCTACGTAATCCAGAATTCTGATTTTGAATGTAGTAACAGAAGGTAAGAAGAAGGTGCAAGAAATTAAAAAGGAAAAAAATGTATCCTTTGCATTTAGCTGTGTCTTGGTTTCCAGGGAATAGCAGTGGTCCTGCAGCACAGCATGCAGCATTCTTTGCAATTCCTTCTGTCATTAAATAGATTATGTCTGAACACAGATGAGAAATGTAAGAATCACAGCCCTTTTGTGAGTCTTGTTAAATTCTTAATTCAATGAAAAAAAAATCAGGTAAAAAAAAATGTAACAGGTTTGTTACATTTCCACAAACTCATCTAAAATAAAGAACAGTTTGGCTCAGGAAAACTGCATTTAATCTCTCATTCCCAAATTCAGCAATACTTGCAAATAAATATGCAGTGGAAGGGAGACACTGAGACACCAGTACACACTCTGTACCATGTAAATCCCCAGGAGAAGAGCTAAGAAATCATAGACTTTATAACTATTGTGCTCCAACACAGACACCAAAGGGATATGCAGCATGACATCCTGCACACCAGTCATACTTTAAAGCATGAGATTATACATTTTTCAGGAAAAGATATCTTTAGCACTCTACAGTGCCAGACAAAACAATGGTGAAATGATAGAAACAAGTGGCTGATATAATAGTATGAATATGAACTACAAAGTAGATGTAACCAGCTTTGATATTCAAAAATATATTATACCTTGTTAAAAAAGATATTTCAGACAGGGAGGTAGGAAGGAAGGTCACTTTGATCTAGACAAAAAATCAGAGTGGAAAAAAAAAACCAAAAGAAAAAAAAGAAAAAAAAAAGAACTGAAATATCAACTCTTTTTATAAAAAAAACAAACTTCTGAAAAACAGCAAACAACTGTTACTCCAGGAATACAGAAATTTAATTTCAGTGGGTTTTACATTATTATTTCAGGACTTAATACAATTTCCAAGAAAGCTTTTGTACTGCTTTTCCTTCAAGTAGTACATGAGTCAAAAATTTGAGAGAATCATGGGATGATTTGAGTTGAGAGGGACTTTTAAAGATCATGTAGGTCAGCCTTCCTCCCATGAGCAGTGCCATCTTTCACTAAATCGGGTTGCTTCCAGTTGTTCCTTCTGCCCCAAGGAGAGACAAGGACCCAGATTTCTTCATCTCGTGAATTACTTGTGTCAGTCAGCTTGAGACTGAATTCACAGTTACCTAAATCTTTAGAGGTTCTTTAGAAATATTTCAATATAATTTTGTGAAATTAATGCTTTGAGAAAATACTTAGCTTTTGTTGCATCACTACTTAGAAGGAAAGCTCTTGCACTGGAAAAATTTATCAGCACTACTTAATCTGGTTAAAATAATTGGTATAGAAATGTTTTGTACAGCTGTGTAAGATTAAATTAGACGCTAAATTGCTATAAATGCTTTATATTTTGGGATTTTTGTTTTAGTTTTGTTGAGTTTTTTTAACACTTTAACCTTATCTGGGGGTATTGATGAGGTAAATTCATGGTGTTATTTTAAAGTGCCTGGTATGTTCACTAGTTTTGAATTCACTGACTTCCTCACTATATCTCCATCCTTCTTAAATTTGTTTCTGAACCAAAAGCACCAACAAAAAAATAGTGTACTTTTTTAGAATTTCTTAAATTTCCTTAAGGAATACAATGTATGGTTCTGGAAGTGTTTGGGTCAAGGGCTGTGTGGATATTTAAGCTGGATTTGTCATGGAGTGAAGAAAAGAAAATCATATTACTTGAGTTTTCCAAAGTAAATGAAACATTCATTTGAACACTCAAAATAGCAGCTAATGTTACAGTCAACGTTCCATTTAATGGAATGGTTAACAAACTCCAAAGGACTTGAGGTCCAAAACCAGCAAGCAGGAATCTTTAAATTCTACGACTATGGAAATTGCACTGTAAGATAAATGTTTCTTTTATAATTCAGGAAATTAATAGTATATAGAAAACTACATAACAGGCAGGAAGCATGTTCTTGTGTTCAGGTAGTATCACCTTGTCTCTAAAGACTTTCCAATTTTTATAAGAAGAAGAAAAATGACATACATCCATTTTTGTTTCACTATTTCACTGGTCCTAAGCTGAGCTAATACCCAGTTTGTCCAATGAATTGGATCACCAGCCCAGAGCAGGAGGGGGCAGAACTCCACCTGTCATCTTGCTGAAGGGTTCAGTGAGCTCACTGCTCACCTTCAGACATTGGCAGCCAGGAACATTTGAATCTCTTGATTTTCATTTCTTTAGAGCCCCATTACCATCCCTAAAGATGTGTTGTGTGATCTTAAATATACATTGGAATAAATGCATAATGATTGTGAAGTCTGCAGACACTATGATAATGAGATCCAAAAAATATGAAGTCTACAGAAGTGCCTTTCTATTTTCTCTCCTTATATTCTCCAGAACTTCATTAATAAATATTAATGCTACTTTAATACTTAAACATGTTCCACCATATATTCCTTAAACTTTCCACCTTGGCACCTAAGCTTCCTTGAGAAATTTTAATGAATTTCTGAAGACTGCATCAGCACATTTCTCAGACAAAGCAAATTATTATTATTTCCCTTTTTATTGTTTCTTCCTTTGTTTTGGTAGTATCCACAATATACTATACAGAGTGCAGGTTAGTGATAGCTGGTTCATTCAAGTGCAGTTTTGCAGTTTTCTGAATGTCATCTTAAAACCATTACACAGATGAACAGGAAGAAGAAGCAAAATTAAAATATCTTTTTTTAAGCGTTCACAAAAAAATACACAACACATTCCTTAGCATTTATAAATAGTAATGATCTCTCTAACTATTCCACTATTATGCATCTCTTAGGGCGTTGCACTCTATAGAATGACCTGAAAAACTATTGTCTTAACAATTGCTTGTTTTTAACAATTTTAAAAATTAATTGCTTCTGTTTCACAGAGACATCATTACAAATGCAAGGCCCTGTTTCCAGCTTGGTTTGAGGATGTACATAAAAGGCTTTTCAAACTGTGTGACTAATAAATACTTTGTGTCCCTATTAATCCAAAGATTTGTAACAAATATTTATTTCTTCAAATTAAGTAATGTACAGCTGTTCCAGAATTTAGCCAAGAGTTTAATGCTGATTTTACAATGCTTTCTTCTGAATAGAAGCTATGAAAAACCCTACTGTAACTGCCATTTGTTATTGAATTTTTCTGAATCTTTCCTCATTACAATACCTATTAACCTGTTATCTGTATTGTAAGTCCAAAGAAAAGCTAAATATTATATATATTAGAAATATTATATATATATAATTTTTTTTGTACATTTATATTTCATATATTAGAATACAGTCTACTCTCTGAACTGTGTAGAAGACTCCTGCAATTTCTGCCACCAGATGGGCAAACTTCCTCCACATCTACAGCTACATCTATGCAGACAAACAGCACAGGAACAACTTAGGCTGCATCCCTGTATTTAAATGTTTTAACTGTTCAATTTCAGGCACCAAAATAAGATCCTTTGGAGACTGTCTTCTGGTTTCTAAACCTGTCTCAGTTGTTGTCTGAGGTGTTTTGGTCCCCATACTCATTATGGTAAGCTATGTGTTTACTATTAAAAAATACCATTAATTCTGCCTAAATCAATTTGACCTGGATTAGTTTATTAAGCTAGAAGCAGTGGAAGAATACTTTTAACATCCTCATAGAATTAGATTTCATAATGGGCTAAGAACCCACCCACAAACAAATACACTTCATCTCTGAACTGTTTTCACTCCAGCTGGCTGGATTAGAAAGTGCACATAAACTTCATTCTAAAGGAGAGCAAGCTATCTGGGAAGCATTCCTGCTGTGCTGCATGGATATCATATCACCCAGGTATCATCTGCTGCTTGGAGGGAAGGGAGCAAAGGATACTTCATGGAACCACTTGTTTTACAGTACCCCAGTTGTCTTAATGTAACATACAAAGAAGTGGAAAACTACTTCGGGGCTGGGTGAAGGTCAAGGGAGGTGATTGTCCCTCTCTACTCCAGTTTCATGAGACCCTCACCTGGAGCATTTTGTCCAGTTTGGGAGCCCCCAACAAAAGAAAGGCAATTAGCAGCAATTAACAGACAATTAATGTGAACCATTCTGTCCTCTGATAGTTGATCATGACTTACCAGTTGAAAAGACCTCAGGAGCCAGCAGTGAATCACAACAAAATAATGCTGATCAGACACAAGTGCAATGAACTAATTTCAGATTGTGGATCACAAAGAGGTCAATATGCTTTGCAAGGGGTTTTTGTCTCCTTCACACCTTGTTTTATCTGATATCCAGTACAGCTGCTGAACAAAATCTGTTTAGCTAAACAGATGATAAGATGTCTTAACATAACTTTTATTTGATTTACTAAACTACCTAAACATACTATTAGAATTTGTAATTTCAACAAAATATGCTGAAGCATTAGAAATGCCTGAAATTAGAAATTTCCGGATAAAATAAAACCAGCAGTATCTGGAAGATGAGGACTGAGATTTTATTTCCATGATAAAAATATCTGAACATTAGAACTTTTCACACAAAAAGTCCCAGTTTCATGGTCAGTGGTACCTTGATAATATTACAGAGCCAGACAAATGTCCTGTGCTGCATGTGATATGGAAAAATTATATGATACTACATATGATACAGACACATAAGTTAAAACATTCATGTTTTCTGATGGTTTACTGGGGAGGAACACATTTGTGCACACACAGTTAAGTAGTGCACTGTCTTAAGAGCAGCATAGGGTTAGACATAGTCACTCCAGCCTGGTTGCTTTATCCTGTATAATATGGTTCACCTTTGCTGCACATGATCTGAAGGAAACCCATACAAGCAGGGAGCACAACACTGAGCTGAGACAGGACTAATAATGTTCAAAAGGCTTCAAGTGCAGCTGAACACAGAGGCTATTGTGTATCTCATGTGAAAACATACTTCAAGGGAGATTTCCAAATGAAGGCAGTCTTGCAGCACTTTTAAAGAATCCCCAGGATTAAGGATACTTGTTTGTTATTTTATTATTATAATTTTTTATTATTATTTTATATTTTAATTTTAATTTTTTTTATTTTTATTTTTATTATTGCTACTTACATAGAATGTCATTTAAAAGAGGCCCAAACAGGGAAATCAGTGGTGATAAAGAATATACAAGTAAGAGCTTTAATGAAGTACACAAAACTCCAGAGTGGAGCTGAATGCATACAGGGAATTCTGTGACTGAGCCTGTTCAAAGATAATGCTGTACATACTTGTTTGCTTAGATACACCAGTGATAAAAGTTTGAATAAACACAGAAAAACAGAGGCTAGGATTCTAGCAGCAGCTCATTTGCAGTCTAGAACTAAAGCATCCTGGACTGTAGCAATCAGAAAATGAAAAACTGGCAATTTCCTCTCTTGCAGAAAGGTGAGGAGAAAAAAATCAGGAAGTACTTGAGCCAAGAATATAAAATCACCTGAAGTTTGTGCCTGTCCTCAGGACTAGCAGGAAAGTACAAGGATTTAGCCTCCAAGGCAGATTTATCATGAGGAAAAGTAACTAATGGTGTGTAGCAACTCTGCCATTATAAATTCCCATGTAGTACAGTGCTTAACTTCTAGCAGGGCACTCACCATGCAGCCTTCCTGTCCTCACTACAGAGGGAAACCTCTCATGCATCCCAGAATGGTGAGAGGACATCCATTTTTAGGTGTCACTCTGACAACTGTAATTAGTTTCTTTTCCAAGACACCAACAGGGCACAGGGATTCAGTGACTTCTCTGTGTCTGAATATAGCCAGATGGAATCTTTTTCTATATGTGGAGTTCAGAGTGTTTAGATGACTGCTGTGGACAAAACAGTCTCAACTCAGGGAACTTTCACTTAATTCAATTAGTTCTAGCAAAAATATAGAATCACTATTTTGGGTGTCAAGAAAAAGAAAACATGAAGTATTCAAAAATACTTAAGTAAAGCATTTAAGTAAATTTATTTAAGTGAAGCATTTAAATAAAGTACTTAAGTACTTCCCCAAGCTCAATTTAAGCCAAATTCTTATCCTCTCCATAGTCTGAACTTTCCTCAGTTTCCCTGTGGGTTACATTGAGCCCATCCCAGCTCTTTTGGTGAGGTAACAAACAGCTGAGGAAGTCCAGGTCCTGTTTGTAATGGTTTTATTCTGTCAGTCCTTGGTTTCGATTGGGCTTCTTCCATTTCTTGTGTCTTTATGGTTTTTGTCTGCCACTTCTGCTTCTCAGTATCCCTGCCCTAGCTTTGGTTGCCCATAGCCTCAGTCCCTCAGGCATATCCTTGCCCCAGCAAGGATCTCCCATGGGATGCAGTCCCTTGGGATGTCCCTGGTCCAGTGCAGGCTCATTCTCACCTTCAGTCTCCTCAGAGGGGAACCTCCTTTCATGGAATCCCAGCTTCACAGGCTTTCTCCTTTCTGCCCTCAGCAGCAGCATCTGACTGCCACCAGACTTCTCTGACTGGCTGATGATTTTTCTCCCCTGGGCTGGAGCCTGTTTAGATCAGAACCTGGCACAGATTCTTCCATTACAGGAGTATTAAATGTGTGTCAGTTGGATGTTAATGATGCTGCAATCTGCAATGTAAAACCTGCTCCCAACACCCACCCACCCAAAAAACAAGGGAGGACAAGCACAAAGAGGATGGAAACTGAAAACTGAAAAACCTTGTAAATTAAAGGAGATCTTTTGTTTCTCAACTGGCACCTTGGCCAGCAAAACCATAAACAAGAAATCACTCATCTCATGTGTAACATTCAGTGCCTGGTTACTCTGTTATTTTATATAATCTGACAATGCATAACATATCCTGCATGACATCTATACTCAAAAGGAGCAAGAAGGAGTCACCAGTCCTTCCACTCTCAATACAGTTTTGGGAAACTAAAAGACCTCAGTTGTCCAAATGCATTGCACATGCTGAGGATGCTTTATTATTTCTATTCATTCCCAGCAGTGCTAGCATTGTACATTGTGCCACTCAGTTTTCATTTGGGTACTTTGGTGCTCCTGCAATTCACTGTTCACAATTTTATTTTCACTCAGTTTTCAGTCATCCTGGAAAACCACATTGACCTTGGAAGCAATGTTGTAAACTCACATGGAAAAAGAGGAGATTTCTGCCTATGGGGATCCTGCACTAGCTGATTTGCAGAAAGAGACTGAAACCAGAAAGCTATGCCCATTCCCATTGGAATGGGCTGCCTAGGGAATGGTGGAGTCACCATCCCCAGAGGTGTTTAAGAAAAAGCTGGACGCAGCAGTTAGTGCCATGGTCTAGCTGATGTAGTAGTGTCAGGTCATAGGCTGCACTTGATGATCTCAGAGGTCTTCTCTAGCCTTAATAATTGTGTGTGATTCTGTGTGAAAACTCCTGGAAATCATCATGTAAGAGTGACTGATCTGCACCATGTGGTCCTACCTATAAATCCAGAGAGGTCTGGGGCTGGGAATAGATAAGAAGCAGCAGTGATTTGACAAAGTTAATTTGGACTGACTAGAGACTGGCTCAGTGTGCCACTGAATCCTTCATCCATAAGTTTTGAATTATGGTGGAATTTCAAAGTACAGTGATAGTCTAAAAATTCTTTATAGAGAAGGTAGATTCTTAGCTGTCTCAGATTCTTCTGAGAATTGGACCGAGTCAATAAGATGCATTTATAACTCAGGAAGCTTGAGCACTAGTCATATTTGTTCCTGCTCTCCCATTTTTTCTCAATTTTTAATAACTTGATTTTTAATAACTTGATTTTTAATAACTTTTTAAAATTTTAAATAATTTTAAATAATTTTTAATAGCCTTTGATCAATTTCAAGGTCATTTCCCTTGAATAATCTGGAGACATTGCCACCAGCTCTCTGGATATCATTCTACTTAACCTCAGAAAAATAATATCTTAGTTAGCATATGAAATGCTGAGGATCTTTGAAATATTCAACATCCAGTGCATTCAGAATGATTTGTGTTGGCCCAAACTATTCTACCAGAGAGAAAGCCATTAGTAAAGGTCATGCTGCAGATGCAATTATCCATGTAAGGATTATAACTTTGCTGCTTCCTTATGTGTCTGTAGTTAAGGTGACATCAAGTACCAGTCACAAAGGAAGAACTTGCAAGGTAACTTAGTGTGATATTACAGGACATCAAATAGGAGATTTCAAGTGGCACCCACAAGTGGGCAGTTCTAACAAAGCAGAAGATGACATTTATCAAGGACCAGATATGGAAAGGCCAGAGAGGTAGACCCTTATTCCTCCTCTTGCTGCAGTCGACTTTATAAAGTGCTAAAAGTAACTTCATGTGTAGTCATGAGATGCCTTCACACAGAGGTGAATCCCTTGCATACGTCAGTGTTAGAAAATATAGGAACCCACAGCAATGAGTAATTCCAGTTTAATGAATCACTTGCACAAAGACTGTCAGAGAAGCCTAGCACTGTGCTTATGTAAATGAGAGGGTGGGTAATGTTTTTGTATGTACAAGCCCAGCAAAAGCTCTTCATGCTCCCAACCTCAAGTCAGGGCTACATCTAAAAATAAGCTACCTCCTCCCACTCAGTCAGTGCTGCATATAATGCTAGACAGGGTGCAGGCCAGAGGAGGATTGTGGCATATGTA
Source organism: Heliangelus exortis (assembly GCF_036169615.1). NCBI lineage: Eukaryota > Metazoa > Chordata > Aves > Apodiformes > Trochilidae > Heliangelus > Heliangelus exortis. Next base: position 5,905,578 of record NC_092422.1, read on the forward strand.
AACAAGGGCTCAGACCCATTTTTCAGAAGATCAGGACCTGTAGGTGCTCTCCATCATGTACTCCTCAGTAAGGATGTGGCCCCTATTTCAAACCAGAGACACAGTATTTTTATTGACCCACTAATACAGATGACTGTAAAGACCATGTAAGGGAAGGACAGATCAAGAATGAATTTATTCCATTTTCTTCTAATTGACACAGGCATTGAATAAGTGGCAACAAAGAACTCTGTTAAAGCAAGAAGTTGTTCACACTTGGGCTGATCTGACTTTGAACTGTGGGTGTAATTCTGTAAACCAGAATGGAAGAAAACTTACTGGGCAGATGCTGAAACTGTTATGCCACAGAAAAGGCAAAAAAGTAGGAAGTATAATATCTATTTGAAACAGTAATTGTGTAATATCTATTTGAAATACTAATTCTATTGACTTAGTTTTAAAAGCCTAAACATGAACTCCTTTGCAACATGCAATAAATATATTAATAGAGTATCAGGGAACACAGCTGGTAGAGTTATATCTTTCTTCAGGATGAATTATCTGGAGCAAAATATTTAGTACTTGTGTTCACCAGGTTATCTATCCAAGGTGCTGTTGTATGCATGTGTCAAAGAACAAAAAGCAAATAAATTGTTCTATCACAAAAATAGTCATAGGTGGACAAAAGTATAAATTGGTAAAACTCAGTGCAAGTATTAACATTGTTTTTCCTAAAACACATTTATTCCACCAGTGCCATTTTAAAGGCAGGTCTGTTCTCCATGTATGTACAGTGGTAGATCCACAAATAATATTTAAAGATAACTAGTTGTAGTCTTCATATTCTTCTTAAGTCAATTTTATATATTTGGACTTTAAAAGATGAACTATATTTTATATGCTTCTAGTGAAAAAACATTCTTATTTAAAATTTATTTTAACCTAAAACACTAAGCAAGAGACAAGAGCAATTCTATGAATGAGAATAAGATCATATAAAAAGTGAAAAACAGGTTAATAACTACAAACATTTTGTCTTTAGATGACATAACTGGGAGCAGAGCAGAAACAGAGATAGAAACTTGCAACAGCAAATAGAATTGTTTGAGGTTTCATATAAAGGAGTGATATATTTACCAGGCTGGGTCCCAAATGTCAAAGCCCCTGACTTCTGGTTTCCTGGTTGTCCTTACAGGATAAATGCAAAGGTTTCATTTTTACAATCTTCTGCAGAGTCTGACTTCATTCAGGTCTAGCAATGGATTAGATGTAATGTTTACCTTCTCCAAACACATTCAGAATAACGTGGGAAGCTTTCCTAGTTTTTCATATTACAAAGACACCACTGACTTTTCCACCACCATTCATTTTGGATACGTATCCAACATACACTCCATATCCATGGCTATTTTCTCATCAGTCTTTCTCTAGAAGCACCATCAAACTTCCTAGCTATGCATATCTAGTTCATGTCTACTGTGACTTATCTGGACCTGTGCTTACTAAGAGAACCAAGAAGACCTGATGCATTTCCTTGAACTTAAAAGCTCGGTGCTCTAGTATTTCAAAATGAAATGCCTCAGTGACTTGTGCCTGCTTTTGTCTCAAGGATATGCATTACACATCAAAAATATAGATGTGTTAAATTAATGCACTACCATGATTTCCAGCATCTTCTTTGTCCATTCATTAGGTTTACTGACAAATTAAATACCTTGGGTAAGAAACACAGTACAAAGCTTATTTTAAAATAAGTCCTGTTTTTCAACTGGTGATGCATTGCTTTATTGACTAAAATGTGTAACACTCCAAAGCCTCACTGTTTTCCACAGGACACAAAGTTCTGGCAAGCAAAAAAAAATGAAGTAATTCCATGTTCTGATTTTTTCTCACAATTAGTGGCTAATTTGCTCTTTGGGTCATCCTTCTTACTACATAGAGTGCTTTTCTGCCCTCTAGTTAAGCCCAGAAAAGTGAAATTAAGTTCAATGACCAAATGATCACACAATTCTATATATTTAGGGTTTGCCTTTCAAGATTATCTAGTTTTATTTTTAATCTATAAATAGTTATCACTATCCTCTGTGGTTCAGTAACTTCAGAGTTTCATAATCTGATAGTAATAAGAAACAGAAAGATTAAGGAAAGGATTTGGTTGCTAATTGTGGAATACCAACATCTGAATTTGCAATAAGGTCAAAATTTTAAGGCTGAAATTCCATTCTGAAGCATTGTGTAAGCGTAGATGCATCTAAACTCAGTGGTAGCCTCTTTGTTTGTCTTCATATTTCTCCAAGTATTTAAATTGTTATTTATCCATATAATCAGAAGTCCTTCTAGTCTTGTTTATTTTAGTTGCACCACTTGTCTTTCATTCCTAAAATAAGGATTAGAAAACAAAAACTATTGTATTGAAGCTTCTTGAAAGGATCCATCCAAAAGGTATGATCTATGATCATACTCTTAACAGGGTCTTAATAAAATCCAGCTGAGATAAGAACCCAACACAATCATTCCAAGGAAAGCACCTTACTCACACTGCTAAGGAATTGAAATTTCTCATGTTGAAACCCTCTTGGATGGTGTTCCCCCTTGCATCCCTAGGTGCTGGTACCTGCCTTTTGTTTAGCAATGTAATGTCTCCTCTTAATTTGATTATAAATTCTGGTACAGATACATTAAAAAAAAATAAAAAATTACCTTCTCATTTAGAACAATAAACTTCATATTACCTGTTTCAGTACATACTAATAATACAAGTGTTATATGTATATATAGTGTTGACCTCTGTTGATACTGAATGGAATTCATGGATTTGATGTGAATTTTAGTGTCAATATAGTTGAATCGAATGTTTTAAGGTGAGTTAGAATGAGTGAGTAGTCCTCAATCAAATTAGTTGTTTAATTTCTGTAAGATGCAAATAAATTATACAGCTCCACCTGAATGTGGAGTTTCCTTACGCTTCAGACATATCCAAGATATTTTTTAAAAATAATTTTTAAATTGAAAAAGATATTAAACACATAAATTATCAACATGTACAGTATCTTCTTTTGAGTTTACACTGTTGATAAGGATAAAAAAATTTGGGGGCATTTTAAACCAAAACTCCATCTTACACATAACAAAGTCAAAGTAAGACCTTTACAGTAGTGAGTCTGATTTATTTTTTTTTCCACAGAAACTGGTAATGTCTCAAGGAGGAGAAACAGAGAATCAAAGCATCATAATGTCAATGCTCTGAGAACAGTGCTGTTTAAATATCTTTTGGAAAAGGCAGGATTAGATCTGAGCTTCTTGAACTCTGAGCAAGAACCCAAATCTTACTTCATAACTATTTGTTTTTTGAGAGTTATGGTCCTAGAAACAGTCCTAACAATTGCAGATAGAAAAATTCAGTTAGTTTGAAACTGACTGAAATGATAGTTTTGATAAATGCATTGCCTAATTATTTAAAAATCAGTCACTTAAGTTATTGTGTTCAGCATAATAGTATCTCAGTAATTAATTCTAAAATAGAATATCAGTCACTGGAATCCATAATATATTTCTGTATTATAATGTAAAACTCATAGACAATAAATAAAATACTTAAATGGCTATATTAATTTTTAGAATCAAAAGAATAACTGTCTCTGAAATTTTATTTATGTTATAAACCCACATTACATTTTATTAGTAATAAATTTTAACAGTCATTGGCTTATCTATGGGACAATAAAATCATGCAGGGAAACTGTCTTTCTGAAAGTTACAATGTATGATAAATATGATTTGTCTAAGAAAATCTGAGTACAGCAAGCTAAAAGGAAAGACAGTGCCACTGAAGGAACTTCTAAAGAAAACCAAGGTGAAATAATAGGTGATCTTTAAATTAAACCAGAATATCAGAATCCCAAGTGGTCTGGACATTGTTAATTGGAAAAGACTGGAGGAGACAGGATGGAAAGTCTTGTGGCCTAGAAGTCATGATCTATAGTGAAAGATAAAAGAAGCTCCTTCCAGAAAAGGTACAAGAGATGGGTTGTTTAAGGTTTGCATCTGTCATGCAGAAGAGTTCTCTTCAGCTGCAAATACTCTTTAATCTAGAAGATAAAAAGGTCTAAATGAACCCGGAGGCTGAAAGGCAGAAAAACTCACACTACAAAGACAGTGCAATTTTTAAAAAATCAGTACAATTAACCATTAAGAAAAACCTTGTCACAAGCCATAAAGTATTTTATACAATTTGAAAGCTTTGGAAAAGTAGATTATACCTCAAAAGTTTAATGCCAAGAACTGTATGGGATTCTTCCTTTTGCTTCAGACATAAATCTATCTTAATTGTTTTTTGACTGATATTTTTCAGCAATTCACATTTTTCCTGCAATAATCCTTTTTATCTACCTGATCTTTTAGGAATGCCCTTTAAATTTTCAGTATTCCATCCATATACAAATGTAAGATAAAAACATTTCGGAAGATCATTCACAAAAAGAAATTTAAGACCCTTTAGACAAAAAGATTTTGTGCTAATACAAATTTAAAATGTTAACTGTGATGGTGGACAAACTTGTATATCAGTCAGGACAACTCTAACACTTATTTTCAAATCTATATTTAGATTCAAAGATGACTGTTAATGATTCATTTATTTTCTAAAAATATCCAGATCTTTCTGATATGAACCTAATTTGGTTTTGGAAATTCATCACTCCAAAATGTGATCTATGGATACAAGTCTTTGAAAAAACTCACCCACAGTATCAGCAGGAGAAAACCAAGAAATCCAATTTTAATGTATACTTTCTTCTTCAGTCCCTGGAAAGCTGAAATACTTGGTGGTTATTAATAACAAAAAGAGCTGAGGCTTTGAAAAAAAAAAACTACCTTCCTTTGTGTGCATGAACATAGACTGAAGTCTTAAAATACATATGCCTTTCAAAATAATAAGCATATTTTCTTCTTTGTGTTTCACTTGTAACAAAGGTGTGCTCATACTTATCTACAGAAAGACACTTGTGTTTTTAAATTGCTTAGGAATCTTCAGAATATTCTATACAAGGATGAGTGAGTGAAATCCCTTTTAATATTACCACTTCATAGACAATATCTAATTTAAAAAAATTAAAAAAAATTAAAAAGAGTAATTGTAATGCCACTGTTATGTCTTTAAGGGATATTTTTAAATCTTGCCCTGATCATGGAAAATCATCCATACAAAAAAGCAAACAGGAACACATGTAATATTGATGGTTATGTAATCATGTAATTATTGATGAGGGAATGGAGGGTACTATCAGCAAGTTTGCTGATGACACAAAACTGGGAGGAGTGGCTGACACCCCAGAAAGTTGTACTGCCATTCAGAGGGACACAGACAGACTGGAGAGTTGGGCAGGGAGAAACTTAATGTATTACAAGGGCAAGTGTAGTGTCTTGCATCTGGGAAAGAACAACACCAGGTACCAGTATAGTTTGGGGACTGAGCTGTGGGAAAGCAGCAAAAGGGAAATGGACCTGGGGGTGCTGATGGATGGAAGGATGACCATGAGCCAGCAATGTGCCCTTGTGGCCAAGAAGGCCAATGGTATCCTGGGGTGCATTAGAAAGGGGGTGGCTTGTAGGTCGAGAGAGGTTCAGCTCCCCCTCTACTCTGCCCTGGTGAGGCCACATCTGGAATATTGTGTCCAGTTCTGGGTCCCCCAGTTCAAGGAGGACAGGAAACTGCTTGAGAGAGTCCAGCACAGAGTGACCAAGATGATGAAGGAAGTGGAAGATCTCCCTTATGAGGAAAGTCTGAGGGAGCTGGGTCTCTTCAGCTTGGAGCAGAGGAGAATGAGGAGTGACCTCTTTAATGTTTATAAATATGTAAGGGGTAAGTGCCAGGAGGATGGAGCCAGGCTCTTCTCAGGGGTGACTAATCATAGGAAAAGGGGCAATGGTTATGAACTGGAACATCAGTGGTTCTGTATAAATAATTAGGAAGAATTCTTTTGCTGTGAGGGTGGCAGAGCATTGGAACAGGGTACCCAGGGAAGTTGTGGAGTCTCCTTCCCTGGAGACATTCAAAACCCACATGGATGTGTTCCTGTGTGACCTGCTGTAGGTGACCCTGCTCTGGCAGGGGGGGTTGGACTCGATGAGGGTAACAGCAGAGAACTGGAATCCAGGTTCAATAACTTAAATGAAAAGAGCATGTAATTTCAACTTCTGCTAGTTCATTGGTCTCTAAACTACGCTGTGAACTCTGAAAAAGTGTAGAAAAGAACTTCATGAAACTTTAGGAGGTCTCTGTACATCTGCAAGGTATACTGCATCTGACTATATTTTTTGATGTCTTCATTAATACACTGGGTCAGCTGAGAACAGTTGTCACAGACATTGGTAACTTTAACTTGATTTTCTTCAGATCTAGACAAGGTTCTCAGGCCAATACCTGTCAAAAAGATGTAAGCATTAAGGTGCTCAGTAGTGCAGCACCTGAGATGTTAGGACCTCAGCTCTTGCAGTGAAAATTCTAAAGTTGTGGATGATGTTTAATGTACCTTGTTATGTGTCCCTGCCACATCTTGCAAGAACCATTGTTCAGATGGTTGGAGGAGAGCACTCAGCATGCCATAAATGAAAGCCAAAAGGAAGAATTCAGAAACTATGGATAGAAGAGCTATCAGAAACATGGACTTAAGAACTTGAAAGCTGCTGTGAAACACCCCTGTGAAGCTGAGGCATGGACTCTACAGCTGTATCTTGCCTTGGGATTTCTTTTTACTAACGTCCATTTGTTCATCCTGAAGGACTTCCCTGCACTGGTAAGGGGAAGTTCCTACTTAGAAAAGTTTCTAAATGGACACTTTATCTATCTGATGTGATTGCATTTAATTTCTTACATCAATAAACATCTTTCAGTCTTGTCATCTTAGTAGCACTCAGTTCCAGAGTACCCTAATGTACACAAAAATATGCTGCATTATGCTAAGTCATGAGGCAGTAGTATGCTGAGACAACATCACAATTGATTTTTCTAAGCTATTCCAATATAATATATTTAGCACACACACCACTACTGTCAATATATGCCAAATCAGCAACATTGCACTAATTACATCAAGAAAAATGAACAAAATTATTAAATGAATAGAATATGCAACAACAGTATGTTTAGGCTTTTTAGAACTCAATTAAATGATTTCATGGCATCTTTCTATGACTGTACCACAGAATTCAGTCATCTAATTCTTAATGATTTTTCTTCTCTCCCAAGAATTGATTAGCTTATACATGAACTCACATATCAGTGCAGTTATTAGACAAAGAACATCCCTATTCTGGAATTAATTTGTCCACAAATGTTGGCTTGAACTTAAAAGCCCTGGCTTTGGTGACAATTACCCCAGATTTCCTTGAAATAGTCTTCTTTCCTACTGTGATGGGTTGACCTTGGCTGGCTGCCAGGTGCCCACCAAGCCACTCTGTCAATTCCCATTCTCAACAGGATAGGAGGAGAAAACACAGTGAAAATCTCATAGGTCAAGATAAGGACAAGGAGAATACTCACCAACTACAGGCATGGGCAAAAATAACTCAATTCAGGGAAATTAATTTACTTTTTCCCAATCAGAAAGTCAGAGTAGGGTAATGAAAAATAAATCTAAAAACACCTTCTCCTTGCCCCTCCCTTCTTCTCAGGCTCAACTTCACTCCCACTTTTCTCTGTTTCCTCTACTCAAGCAGTGCAAATAGAAGAGAATAGGGGTTGTGGTCAGTCCATCATGTGTTTTCTCTGCCACTCCTTCCTCTTTACATTCTTTTCCTGCTCCAGAATACCCCTCCCACGGGAGACAGTCCTCCAGGAACTTCTCCAGTGTGGATTTTTGCCCCCAGCTGCAATTCTTCATGAACTGCTTCAGCATGGATCCCTTCCACAGGGCTCAGTCCTTCAGGAAGAGACTGCTCCAGCTTGGGTCCTCCATGGGGTCACAAGTCCTGCCAGCAAACCTGCTCCAGCAGGGATTCCTCTTTCTATGTGGCCACAGGTCCTGCCAGGACCCTGCTCCAAGGTGGGCTTCCCCTGAAGTCATAGCAGGCATCAACCTGCTCCAGTGTGGGGTCCTCCATGGAGTGTAGGTGGATGTCTGCTCCATCCTCTGCCTTCATAAGCTACAGATGGGAAAGTGTCTGTTTTCACTCACATTTTTTTCTCACTCCATGTCTCTCCCACTTGTTGCACATCAGTTTTCACCCTTTCGTACATAAATAAAAATAAACAAACTGAGAGAGTTGGGGTTATTGAGTCTGAAGAGGAGAAGGCTTGCCAATGGGGACATTGACAACTTCTTCAGATATCAGTAACACAACTCTGTTATTTTCCATCTCTGTGAAAAATAAGTTTAAAAGATCCAGCATACAAAACCTGCTTTCTGATATTTTAATTGAATGGCTTCTAGTATTGTATACCTCCTCCACAAAATTCATAATTTTATAAATTTCAAGACTGAAGATACCTGGTTTATTTTTTTATTCCCATCAGAAGCCTTTCCTTAGCTCACATTATGCATTTGCTTCTTAATTACACTTTTTTTCTGTGTCTACTTTGTCATTTTGGAGATAGGACAACACAAACAAGACACAGGACAGTCAATGCCAGAGTCAGTGCATTTACTTAGCTCTTACCATTATAATACAATTAAAATAACAATTATAAAAATCAGTAATATTAACTTAGTGCTAATTGTTACCTATGCAGATTTAGGCATAATTTTCTCTTGTGTGTGTATCTCTGTGAGTCTGAGCTATTTCCCATAGCAAAGGAAGTATACTATGTTTTTTTACCTGTTTCTGACATTACCTTTTTGACCAGTTACTGTTTAGTATTAAACACATCAAAATAAGAAGTCAAAGAGCTATCTTTCCACTAAAGATGAGAGGCTTCAGGAGACATATCCTTTTAAACTGCAAAGTCAGAGTGTCTGAACAATATGCTGGATGTTGTGAATACCTCCCTGACATAATTAATCCTCTCCACACATTGTGAGGTCAGGCACCTCAGGAGACACAATTTTTGACGTAAGGATAATAGGAATTGTCACACCTACATCCAACTCTGTTTTGTTTGGTTTTTGGGGTTTTTTTTTGGTGGGTTTTTTGGGTTTGTTTTTTGTTTGTTTGTTTGTTTCCTTTTTTCCTATAGAATTCACACAAAAAGTAGCAGTACAACAGCTGAGATGACGAATATCTGGAAGAACTGAGCATGAGATTAAATGGGAATCTGTAAAAAGCTGTACAAAATGCACCTCTAGTTAGGTTGCACAGAATTGAAGTGTCTGGCACTTTTGGCCATTTGCTGATTTAGCAATTTATGGAGTTAAACCCTGTAGTAGAATTCATTAATTTCTACAATGTAAATTATTTCCTCAGAAGTGTATTTCCCATAAGTGAGATGGTTTTGCTGTGGTCATGAATAAATCAAAATCAAATAATCTTTATAGGCAGTGCTAAAAAAAACCTAACTCGGGACATAAATCTGAGCGTAAATAACTGAGAAAAGTTTACAGAAAAAACACTACACAAATTCATTAAAAATACATTTATATTATGGAAAAAAAAAAAAAAAAAAAAGGCTACATGAGAAAGCAGTATACCTAAGCCCAGCATTGCAGAACTGACATCCATTGTATTGATCAAACCCCTGTTTTGTCAGCGAAATTTTTTATAATATTATTTTGACATATATTTAACAACCAACAGGATACAGAGAAATCTTTAGGGTCAAACAAGCAGTTTTGAATCATTAAGCAAGTAGAGAATGATGACCAACGTTTCCCTGAGTGACTAATGATTTGAGATATATTATTCCCCATGTTCTTATCTAGAGAAGCCTTGAAGGGAACCATTGCAGGAAAAGAAACAGTCAGCATTTTCTGAAAGCTCTTTTCAGGGTGCTACAAAAGTGTCACCACAAATCAAGGCACCTCAGCTCAGGTTAAAAAATCTGTCTGTGAATTCTGCATATATACAGTTATATTCATGTATACATTTGTATACAAGAAGACAAATTTGTGTTTCTGCTCCTTTGCCTTCAGTGAGCTTTCAAGGACATGAGCATGTTTCTGTAAAAATAAAACAACTAAAAGCAAAACCTAAAAACAGACAAACAGAAAATATCAGCAAATAAACTGCAGGCATAAATCTATTTTTCTTCCGCAGAGATACTCAACTATGCAGTTCCTGTTAAGTTACATGCCAAGTTCTGGATCTCTGATGGCTTTCAAGAACCCATCACAGCTTCTTCAGGCTCCTGTGGTCACTCCACACATGCTGCAGTGCAAAGATTTGATATTATATTTGTGCTCAGGGAAGGTGTTTGGACAAATAGCAGTGGATCTGTCATGATGTTTGCTTCAGACTGCACTTTGCTATTTGTAACTCTCTCTTCCACAAACTGGTCTTCTTTCAGTCAAAAAGAGAAATAATTAAGTTCAAGCAACCTAGAGCAGAGTTCTCTTGGTGGTGACTGTCAGCACCTTCCTTCATCAACCAGAGTCATTCTGGATACATTTTTGTTATGTGCAACCAGACTTCAGTTTTTTCAGGCTATATAATTCTTACAGTAATTACAATGGTAGTTATAATCTAATCCTATAACTTCTATCTTCACCTATAGAAACATAATAGGAATAAATATAAAGGTATGTGGGGTAGGACTGACAGTACTCTGTTATTAAGCCAGTCCAGCACTTCTTTTTATAGGAATCTATTTTTAATGCCTACCTCATATTGTAAGCATTTGGCAAAATTAAATTTGTTGGATTTATTTTGGCTTGCTTTCTTCTCCACATAAGAGTATTTAATGAAGGTTTTTTCAATTTGCTTTGCTTTCTTTGTTTTGAGGAAGATGCGATGGTTGTGAAAATGTTCCAGAGAAAAATTCTATTGGCAAATAACACTTTGGCCATTCTAACAAGCCTTTAGAGATATTTCCTCCACAATGTCCTTTCATGGTTTCATCCTTTGAAAAAGGAAGTTGACATTTTCCAGGTGTTGTTTGATATCAAGAATGAGCCATTTTCTGGTCTCAGTAAAATGCAGCCACAGCAGATCTTTTGGGATTTACTCAAGCATCTGACAGTACCAACCAATGACTGAACTATATGTTGAGAGTCTCCCCACAGAATGGTTGAACACTTCCCTTAATTTGGGCTCCCATTAATCCCCTCCTTTGCCATTGCACAGTCCAGCTACGTGATGCTCTCTCAAGGAAAAGCAATATATTAACTGAATGCTTTCCATCCCTGTGCACTCACGCTGTAAAGGAGGAATCTTTAGCAGAAAAATATCACTACTGTACAAATATGAATAGAGAAAAGACAGCAGAATTAACTGGCCAGGCAACCTTATTCCTGGAATCTCCTACCTTCTGAGAGTTTGATTTGTCAATCTAAGTACTATTTTTGAAGACTCTGTATGCAACCTATTTTATATCTGTCTGATTCTGATTCAATAGTACCTGGGTTTTGTCTGAGTTAAACCATCCTTTTTTCCAATAATGGAGGCTGAGTACAAGGTGTGATAATGTTTTCACATCATGTATATGTGTAATGAACATATTTGTCTTTCTAACACCTAAAACAAAATAATATGAGCTGACAATGATTTTTCATTATGTGTGGCTGTGAAAAAGTTCAGTTTATTTATGTCTGGTGTTAATTATAAAATGGTACCTAGCAAGTTACCTTTAATTAGCAATATTAGTGCAGCCATCAAGCTTTTCTGTCATGACTTCATTTTTGCAGTAAAAATGCCTGTTAAATATGATTTCTGATAGGCATATGTAAAGAAACTATAAGAAGTATGGGAGACAAATCAATGGAATAAATATTTACAGAGGATTAATGGCTGTAAATTATGTATCTTCCAACTTTCCTGCCAAACATCCTATTGATCTTCTGGGGATCTTTAACTTTTTTTCCTCTTTGGGGGATATATTTTAATGAGAAATAGAATAAGTACTAAGCAGAATTCAAAAGATTTCTCCTTCATGGACATGTGCAGTTCTTCCTAGAACTAACATAAATTTTTAGTTCTCAAAACATACCCTGTAAGCAGTCAGGAAGGACTCTGGAAAGTAGAGTGTGTAATGTTTTGTGGCCTAGAAGTCATGATCCGTAGCAAAAGATAAAATCTCTTGTACTGCCTATAAAAAGAATCACCTCTTTCTGTTTGTGTTGAGCTTGGCTCATTAAGTTCATTGAGCTTCCCCCTTTGTTAAAAGAGGAAACGAACAAACAACCCATAGCTATAATATTTTTGTTGAGGTTTTTATCATTCATGATTCTGTAGCTCTATGCTGTAGCTTTTCCTTCAGATATTTCTGTTCCCAGCTTAGTTCTGTTCATTATACATGATAGGTCATCTTCACTCAAAACTTTATACACTCTTCTGCATCCAGATGGGTTCCTCAGTTCTGCAGCTGGCAACAGAATGCAACTTGTCATAGGAAATGTCTTTAAGTGGCTGATAACCCCTGTGTACCTGAAGAGCCACATCTTCGTAACACTTCCAATATTTTCTCTTCAGTTATTGAAGGCAGCAATAGTGTTAACATAATCTAATTTTAGTATACCCTTAATAGAAAAAACATCTATTAGCAACAAATCAACCCTCAGTGTATTGTAACACTGGGTAAAGCAACACAAGAAAAATACTGTACCAAACTTTGGAGACAGGATTTCCTCTTCTAATTAACATTCCCTTCTCCTTTGGAGTCTCATCACGAGCCTACAGCTCTGCTTCCTGAATTTCCTGGTAGCCTGGAAAACATTTGAAAAACTCAGCGCAGACAATTGGAATAGAGCCTTGGACTGCATAAATCTGGAAGGTGAGTTTACTCATGTTCAATTACTGTGAAATTTCCCTGTCTCTAGTGACAAGTAAGGACATCTGGATAAATTCACACCATCTAAGTGAGAAGTCTGGGCTCTCTATAGTCAAGGGACACAGCTGCATGTTTCCAAAGGGAGAGTCACAGCATCTTGTTCAGGCAGTGATTATAATCTACTAGGTCTGCACAGTGTAATTCTGCAAGGTGCCAAAATCCATCAATGGGCAGTTGGTGCTTCCACTCCTGCCTTACTTTCTGCCAGTGAGATCTCAGGAGTGAATCAACAAACCCCTGTGATCAGTGGTATTCTTCATTTAAAGTTCAGCTTGCTTAGCTTGTGTTCTGAGCTGTCAGAAAACCTGACAGCCACACCAGCACAGAGCTAAGCCTGAAATAAAAGCCCTATTTAGTATTGCTATCATACATACTACAATTTTGTAGCTTCCACTTCAGAGGAGATTTGTATTCAGCTTTCTTGATGTGAGACAGAGTGAAGTTATATCTGCTCATCAAAGACAACATCAGCCACCCCTAAAGTTGTTGCTCAATCTAATAATATGAACAGGAGACTCACCCTAGACCAATTCACCAGCAGCTAATCTAGGTATCTATAGAAAAGCTCAGTTTTGATTTATATTATTTGCATCCCAAAGTGATGGAAAAGTGGATAATGAGCAAAGCTGTATTTGAAGTTTTGCTTCTTACTCAGTGACTGAAACTAGAATTGGTACCTTCCTTGTCTATGTAGTGTGCCTGTGGTCTATCAGTATCAGGGTCAGCATGAGGCACTCTTTGTGTCTCCTCATAGAAAGGGTAGATCTAACTTCACTGGTCACATAAAGATCCATGGGGGCCACAGGAAAGATAGAAATCATTATTTCATATTCAGACTTATCTATGAAATAATGAGCCCAGCAGGGAGGTAAACTGAGCAATAGCATGATTATTTACCCATCACATGGCTCATAGCATGTTAACTGCTACAGGTCACATTAATTAGACAGTTCTAGTGCCTAAGATTCTACCATATCTTCAACCACTGAGACCACACATGCTCAGATCTCAAAAAAATGTGATCCATCTGTATGGAGTAGGGCACTGATGTTGTACTTCCATTTCTGAGAAAATCTGGGTCTAGTCAATGTGTTATTCCCCAGTTCTGGAGTCATAAAAAATCCTTTTGCTCTAACTGCAGAATATATGAAAGAAGAAAGTCCTCTTTTCCTTCTGGGAGCAGCCTCTCTCCACGATAAAGATACAGATATTCCTTACTCAGAGAATCTGCACAGGCCACTTCTCTCTTTGGCAATATCTGATTCAGAAGGTCATGACTCCTGGACAGAATTTTAACAGAGCTGTGAGCACATACTGATTAAAGTATATAATCCTCTTTCCACTTAATCTCGCTGCAAAAAACGTGATCCTTTTCAGGACTTAGTAGCTAATTAATAGCAGAATATGTTTAAATACAGTGAGTTGTTGTACATGCTCTGGAATTCAATGAAACCTAATAAGCAAAATCAAGCTCTTTTATGTACACGAATCACTTATGGTTAAGCTCTCTTTGTAACATCTTCACTGCATTATTCCACAAACAATAAATTGCTCCTTTCAGTAAAGGCAATATTTCTCAACTCTCTTGCACTGTAAATCATACTTTCTTCTCAATCTGCCAGTTTTATTTTAAACAATTATACTGAAACGTGCACCACAATTCACATGTCATCTATTACCTCCTATCAACAGCTGCTTTAACCACCATGATTCCTACTTTCCAGTTTCAGTTTCATATTTATGTATTTTGTCAGCTGGGAAAAGAAATACCTTGCAATCACTTCCACACAAAGAGCAGAAGATCATTACATTGGATCAGGCTGTCAGTAGGGATTTTTGACATGATTTTTATTGACCAACATCAGCACAGTTGTTAATTATTTTGGTAGTAATAATAGATCATATTTCTGAGGCCTAAGGAAATATCTTTACACATTATTACATGATGTTTACGTTGAAGTACTGCAATTGTGCTAAGAACAGCAGGTTAGATTATTGGTTTATGGTGGAACGGCCTTGTTCCTTTGCATTTCTCAGTTGACTTCAATTCTGTGTAGTTTGATATTGATCCAAAGGAAAAAAAAACAAAACCAAACCCAAAAACAAAACCGGAAAATTAACTTGACTTACAGGAAAAGAAGTTCCATTTAAGGACTTAGCAGACTTTAGGAATGACTAGGAAAAAAAGGGAAAAGCTTCATCTCATAGTTGTTAAAAATCATATTTCAATAGGCTGCAGTTCCCTGTGATATGCATGAAAAAAGGCATCTAATTTGTTTATTTAAATCTCCTGTTGTCACTGTATAGATAAAACCATCTCGGAAAGTTAGCTCAAGGAATTACTGTATTGGTTTCTTTAAATGGAATTTACTGTATTTCAATTTGTTCCCATTGCTATTTGTCCTTCCAATGGATGCCACTGAGTGGAATATGGCCCCATCTTCTTTATTTATTACTTATCAATGTGTATAAATAACTTCTTTTTTCCAGGCTGCACAGTCCCGGCTCTCTCGCCTTCTTGTATGAAAATCCTTCCTTCCCCAGTTGTCTTTATGGTCCTTTGATGCACTCATACAGTGTTTTTTGCATTCTTGTTCCTGAAAAGGACACAGCACCCCTGGGTGACCATACTGGTAGGATCTTCTCTCTGACTTGTCAACACCCTTCCTAAAGCAGGCTGGGAGGCTCTTGGCTTTATTTGCTGCAAGTGCACTTTGCTGTCTCATGGTAAGACTGGTGTCCACTGGGACCCAAGGCCATCTTCAACAAAGATGTTTTCAGGTGATATTTCCCAGCCTGTCCTGGTGCATGGGGTCTATACTCCCTAGAGGCAGAATTTGTCATTTCCTTTGTTGAATGCCATCAGGTTCCTGTCAGATTTCTTTCTCCAGTTTCTTGAGGCCCTTCTGAATGGCAGCACAACCACAGGGCCCATCATCCTCACCTCCCAGATTCATATCATATGCAACCTTTCTAGGGTGCACTCCATCTTGCCATCCAGGTTATTGAAGAAGTGTTACAATATCACTTTCAGTGTTGAACCCTGGGATACACCACTAGTGACAAGTTTTGTGCTGCAAAAAAAAGGCTGGACCATTCAGACAGCTTTTCAGCCATCTCAGAGTTCACTTCTCCACTTCTCTAGTCCATGCTTCTTTGGTTTGTAGATGAGGATATTGTGGGACGCAGAGTGAAAACCACTGCAAGTCAAGATAATCAACATCCACTGCTCTCCCCCCATCCACTGAGCTAGTCATGGTATCACAGAAGGTGATCAACTATCTGCTAGTCCCAACCACTTTCTTGTCCTCAATATGCTTGGAAATAGTTTCTAGTTCATCCTGCTCTTATTTCCAATTTATTTTTTTTTTTTTTTTTTTTTTTTAATATGGTGCCTCTCCAGAGACCTTGGATTCTGTGGAAGAATCAATAGCTGGCTTATAAAAACTGATCCAGAGGCACAGGAAGATCCAGGTTTTGTACAGGTTGTCACTATAACATACTTTGATTTGCATTTGGATTCTTTCAGGGAATTAAATAATTACCTGAAAATTAAAAAAGTTACAGATCTAGTGAGGTGGCAAGGCAATACCCAATTGTCACCTTCTACATTTTCAGCATCTATCTTTTGCTCTACTGAAAGGTCGCTTTCTGCTTTTCAGTTCCATCATCCAGTAGACTAACAGGTAAAATTATGAAGTACAGTTTCAGATCTGTGAGGACCTAAAAGTAAAATTTACATCTTGTTACCTTGCAGAGAAGATTCTTAAATAACACCTGGCCAAGTGTTTTCTACCAATTACTGTTTAATGGACATCAGAACTCTAAACTAGTAGATGCCATGAAAATATGACTGTGACTTCATGTGGGCATAAATGCTACCTGCTCTTCACTCTTACTTCTTAAAGATCATGACTCCTTGACACGGAAAGGTAACTTGCCTCTAACTCAGGAGAAATTTTGTGATCCTGCACTTTGACTGAACTCATTATTTCTTGTACTTTTAAGTATTATCTCATATCTGGTTTAGCAAGCTCTGGAAGGTCTGCTAGATGGGCACATTTAATGATTAGATAGATCTTTAACACTTCGGAATAGAGATGAAAAATTGGACTAAACTGCTGTAGATTACAGGCACCTGAGATTGTACAGCTTCTGCTGAAATGTTTGCTCTTTGAAGTTTGCATTTATCTTCTTTTGACTGTTTATCAAACAGAGATTTATTGTTTACAAATTTACTATTAAAATCCTGTATTTTCAGTCATGAAAAAGAAGAGTGATAAAACACTGACACAATTTGTCTGAAAGAACGCATTTATTAAAAATGTAACATACAACTTCACTAATGGAATTTTCTGTCCTTGCAAATCCTCCCTGAAACATTAGGCAGCTGAAGTCCAACAGGAGCCAAATTTCTGCCTGATATTGATGCAGAATGAATATTCAACGATTTTTTTTCTCTCATTTGTGTAAAAAAAATTTAATCCCTACTTAAGTATTCAAAGTGATGATGAATGGACAGCTTCCTGTGCTAACATCTTCCCATAATTGTTTAGCTTCATTGCTACATTGTATTTTATTTCCAGTGTTTTTCTGTCTCTAGCTTCCAGTCAGCAAAACTCACTAAACCCCATAAATAGCAATGGAATAGTCGAAGATCCTGAGTCCAAATCTTGACTCCATACAGTGCAACCTAAAAGCTAAACTGTTTGTCTAAGAGCATTATCCAAATGCTCCTAGAAGACCAACAGGCTTGGGGCCCTGGGGAGCTTGTTCCTGTACTTTACTACTCTTTACTCACCTCTTTATCTACACTGAATCTTTTCCACATTAAATAACCCCAGCCCACGCAGCCTCCTTCTGCATGGCAGATGCTCCAACCTCTACCATTTTAGTGACTCTCGTGATGTAAAGTAAGCAGATAACAGCTTCTGACTGTCTGCTGGACCAGACACAGTCTTGTATAATCTTGTCTCTTGTCCAACCTGTTCCTCTCAACAGCAGCAGTACATGATGAGCTACTTGACTGCAGAAGTGGTTTTCTAGCTCCACTGGAAGAAAAACTGATGGTGTTTACGTTCAATACTAATACGATATTATTGGTCATGGTGGGTTGACGCTGGCTGGCAGGTTGACCCTACCCAATCATTTCTTCACTCTCCCACAGGGGAATACAGGAGAGAATGGAAAGACAGAAGGCAAGAAAAACTCATGGGTGGAGATAAGGACAGTTTAATAAGAAACCAGGAAGAAAAAAGAAATAAAAACCGAAACAAGTAGTACAAAGGCAACTGGTCACCATCTTCCACAAGTAAACTGAAGCCCTGATAGTCTCCATGCAGTGACTACCTACTCAAACACCACCACCCTGCACTGTTTTTATTCCTAAGTATGACATACGGCATGGAATATCCCTTTGGTAGGTTTTGATTGACTGCTCTGTTTATGTCCTCCCCCAGCTTCTTAAATTCCCTCAGTTTGCTCACTGGGAGAGCAGAAGGAGAAACAGAAGGTTTTGGCACAGTTTAATAGCTAGACCCCAGTGTAGGGAGCCTCTGAATTCTGAACACAACACTCAGGAGTACACACCTAGATGTACAAGAAATGCTAATGTCTTTGGAAACTCACCTGGAAACCGTCTTCCGAGGGAGCTGAGTTTACATAAATAAATTGTAAATGCTTTCTGAAAAACAGTTCCCTGGGAGGTGGCTCAAATCTGGTATCAGAATCCCTCTTTCCTTCCTAGTATCCACAAAAAAAAACCCAAACCAAAACAACAACAATTAAAAAACCCCACAACAATACCAACCCCCCCAACAAACAAAAAACAAAAAACCTCCAAATTCCACAACAATCCAAACTGGCTAGCTGCCTTCAAAAATCTCATATTCATTCCATCCCCTCGATTCCTAGCTATGCTGACAGACCCAGAACAGCCTTCAAACACCTTTATATCAAAATAAAATAATTAAATTTCTTGCTAATCATATTCTTCCTTAGCAGAGAACTATCAGAGGCTAATATCCCAAATAAATCTTACTGCCTCATGCTGCCATTCTGCACAAGATGAATTTCACCTATCAATACAATTTTATCAGTGACGCCTCCTCTTAATAATCTCATCAGGACTTTGCAGAATTAAACATATGAGCCAAAAAGTAAAAGCATGAATGCCAGCTTGCCAGTAATACTGAGGATGATACAATGTTGTGTTGTCTTTATGAAGGACACAAATGATCTTCATTATTAAAAGGCAATATTGGAAGGGTCACCCAAAGAGCATATTTTGATACTCACAGCATTAGAAAAATCCAGAAAGATGTTTAAATTCAGCTAAGAGAGCAATAATCTGGGAATTTTCTTGCTTAAGCAAGCTTGTCAAAGATGACATATACAAATGTTCTTCCTGCTGAACCATTTAGGGAAGACTAATGAAAATCAACAGGTCATGTCCTTGTAGTATCTAGATGCTCTTTCTAAACAGAACACTTTTCGGTATCTCCTCCTAAACCTTTGTTCCAGATAGATATTAACTGACATTCAGGATGAGGAGATAACAATGTAACCCAGACAGTACTCACAGTTCCTCTACCAGGAAACATTTTCCTAGTTTACAAATAAATTACATTTATTTTGGGGTTCAGAGACTTTTTTGAAAATATTTTTTTCATTTCATTGTGTTGAAAAATGCTCATATGGGAGGAGGAATTATGCTTGTACCTTTTCTAATCAAATAATATCCACACTTCCTGACCTCTTCAGGTCACAGTTAATTTATTATCACGATGAATGCAGACAGCATTGCCTTCCTTCTACGTACTCCTGAGATTTACCACATGAGGTATTTTTAAGTATAAATCCCTTAACATCTGCCTTAATTTAGTAGATAAGATCATTAACAGCCATTATATCTAATCAACATCTAATCCTTGTAGAAGAGATTCATTAACAGGATGAAATGGGAGCAGAAGCCCACTAATGATAAATGTTTATTTTCTTTGAATAAATTTACGCTAGGGAAGAACTGGCAACACTTCAAAAAAATCTTCCAGAACAATGTGGGACTGAATATTGAAGGATCACCTTCAAGCAGATGGCTGCTAAGAATATGATGCTTGTTTTTATATTTAAAAGCGGGGCTAAGGAAGTGATTATTCCCCTGTACTCTGCACTGGTGAGGCTGCAACTCAAATCCCATGTTCAGTTTTGAGCCTCCCACCACAACAAAGACACTGAAGTGCTGGAGTGGGTTCAGAGAAGGACAACGAAGCTGGTGAAGGGTCTGGAGCACAAGTCTCATGAAGAACAGCTGAGGGAACTGGGGTTGTTTAGGATGAAGAGGCTGAGGGGAAACCTCACAACAGATCCTCAACTTCCTGAAAGAAAGGTGTATGAGGTGTGTGTCAGTCCATTCTCACAAGTAAGTAGTGATAGGACAAGAGGAAATTGCCTCAAGTCGTGCCAGGGAAGGTTTATGTTAGATTTAAGAATTAAAATCTTCACTGAAGGTGTTATCATAGAACACTGGAACAGGCTGCCCAGGGAAGTGGTTGAATCACCCTCCCTGGGGGTGTTAAAAGATCTGGAGATGTGGTTCTTGGGGACATGGTTAAGTGATGGTCTTGGCAGTATGCTGGGTTAATGGCTGGACTTGGTGGTCTTTCCAAGCAAAACAATTCTATGATGCCATCTATAAACACAACAGACATTATTCACAAAATGGAGAAAGATACAAAAATTAAGACTGGTTAGGACATTTTTCTTGTTGTGTCATCTGGAGTACAGTACTCTTTCCTGAATGGAGGATTATTGTATTGTACTTCCAGAAAATTTTCATTGTAAGTGGAGACACAGAACCTTATATCATAACAGCAGCATTTCTCAGGTCTGTATTGAAGGAAGATAAGAATGTGACTGTATAGCTACAAGAGTTCTGTGTCATGTAAAGTCACAGGTAGGTACACCTTTTGAAGTGTCTGGCCTGGGGCTTCTGCCTTCTCACTTTAAATTACACAGGATTCTGGCTCTTATATTAGAATATTAATCACAGTAATTACTGTTTTATATGTCAGGATGGAGTGATCCAGGGTCAGTTAACAACTGAGCAAGAACATGGTAATAAAGCAAGTTTCTGTCTGCCAACCACCCAAATATATATATTTTTTATCATTATTTTAGATTAAATGAACAAGGAGAAAAAGCTTAGAACTATTAGACCTAATAAAGTCTCCGAGTGATTCAATACTTGCTGGCTTATTTCAAGCTATTCTCCTACTCACCATTTTTTTCCCAAGCAAATGGTTACAACAATCATAAATTGAAAAGTAGCTCCAAATTATTTTAAAAGTTTTCATAGTAGCATAAGAAGTTGCCAACTGCTACAATTCTAATCTAAGGATGTTTAAGCATTATTTCTTAAATATTGCACTTTTGTTTGTATCTATATATATAAGCATAATATATACTATATATTATATATATTATACTATATATATATATATAAAAATATATAAGTATACTCCTGCACTTTAGTCACATGTACAAGCAACCTTCTGTGAAACCTCCATCCATCTTTTGGCTGAACAGAGAGAATCTGAATGTTAAACATACCTTGATCCTCAGATTCTGTGTATTAATTTCTTTTGCATGTTTAACCTCAAAGATGAAAGTAGAAACCACTGCCTTTCTATGTCTGGTTCATTTTTGCTTTCAATTTACATTGAATAGAACTCCTACACATCACTGAGGATAGGGTTTGGAATCCAAACTTCACTCAGACCATTTCTACAAAAGCATCTGGGTCTCCAGGACAAAGAGCAAAGCTCCGACTCCTTCTTTCTGTATTATTTCTGTGCTGTTCTAACAGCCTGAACAGAAAGTACATCAGATTGACCCATCCTGGCCTGACTACAATTCTGAGGTCTCTGTAGGTAACTTATGAGCATCAACCATTTCAGTCTGTAAAGGATACACAGAATCCACAATTACCATTTAATAGCATGAATGTCATTACTATTAAACTAGTGTACAAAAACCAGTCTCTCATTAGAAATTGGAGTTTCTGTGATTATTGAGTATTGTTTGGAATTTAGAATTTGCCATAACAGGAATTTCCATCAAGTTTTGTGAATGCTCAACTAGTCTGAGAAATTTAAATCATCACAGATAGCTAACAGGTGCCTCATCTGACAGTTCAGCAGCAAGTCAGGTCTCTGGACATGTGTGGGGCTGAGGAATGGAACCTGGAGTGATGGCCAAGACCAGGTTTCTCTAATGAATGAATCCATCCTAATGTGGCACTTGATGACTAAACATGCCCAACCCAAATTCATCAAAGTGGTTTAACTTTGAGAAATATTAACATTAAATTACTTCTAGAAAAGTTATTAATTGATATTTAGCCCACAAAATGCTAGCACTTCAGATCAACATCACCTCCAGACTGTGGCACTGCTGTACCACACCTACACTGCACCAGGTAGGATATCTGGTTATGTTTTAAATCCAAGAGATTTAATGGGATCTATATTTTCTCATTAAACCAGCCTGTCCTAGCTTAAAAGTTCAGGCTACCTACAAATTCCATCTGTCTTCATTGCAGGTTCTATCAGAATAAGATTTCTGATCACCTTCCTGCCTGGGCTTGTCAAGTCAAGGCCTTATAGAGTTGCAAGATGCTTACAGCAAATTGAGGCACTCAGTACTGAGAACAATCAGCTGATCTTCCCAGGATGAAAGGTAAAAAAGGCTCTTTTATGAGTAGATAAAGAAGATATGTGTTTATGTTGGCATAAAAATGGCCTTGATGACACTCTGGACAGCACTTTATACACCTCCTTTGGTGAATCTCCTGGTCAGAAGGAGATTCACCTACACAGAAGTGGTGTTCTGAGTTTTGACCTATTTCTTTTCACCTCAAGGATTTTCCAAGTTCATCTAAAGTAAATTAATCTTACTCTTTTGAAAGCAGTTCATAATTCTGTCATGAAATCTAAAATGGAGGCCTATTTAATATTTGTCCTTTGTATTTGTCCTTTCACATCATGTTATTCTTCTCATACCCCTCATTTTGCATACTTATCTTTGTCTTTTTTGTTGGTCTGTTGTTGAAATCTAAAATCCATTGAGAAGCTCCACTAATGTGGGTTTTGACATACACTGGGAAGTCCTGTCAATTTGGGGGACATTTTATTAATCTCTTTTTTCAGCTGTGATAACACTCAACAAACAAGATGAGCAGCCCTGGAGATAATTTTTACAGTGATATATGCAGCTATGGATAGGACTTAACACCAAGGTCAGGAAAATTCACACAATCTGTTCGAGAACATAATGTTGCAAAACTGAACTCATAAATAGACGTTGAGAAAAAAAATGAACAGAGATGAATAGTGAGAAGTGCATGCTCATTTGGCACTAAACATCTATTAAATATTGACCCCAATGCAGGAAAACCCTTCTCAAGACATGATGAGTATCCATCAAATCATCCCATTTGAGATTTAGTGTCCAGCTAGCAGAATTTTTTTATCAACATGGATCCCTGAGAGCTGCCTGTAGAGCTGGAAGACTGTCTAAATCCTTGTCACTTTTTAGAAAGCAAAACCTAGATGCTGATGGACTGGGAAGCCTCTGCTTGGTTAAAGGAAGGAGGGAAGGGGAAGCCAGCAAGGATCAGTCCCCTCAGCCCAGGGTGAACAACTGCAAAGCAAAAGGTTTGGATAGACAACAGTCACTGTCTTCTTGAACACTCTGCCAGTGACTGTGTAAGTGAGCATCAGATCATCAAAACATCTACTTTCTCTTATACTTATTTTGTTGGTAGATCAGTAATGCAATTCCTTACATGCTGCTTTCTCAGCAAAAATCCTTATCTTGGGAGAATAGAGGAGGAGGCACCTTCACCACAAACATTATCCAATATTTAAAAAAAAAATCAGATTAACTCAAATACAACCATATACTTCTGGGATAAGAAAGGCCAGCTTTTCAAGAAAGTTGTGATTTAAATACACATGTTGAAATACCTGCTGGATTAGAGCATGCAGGTTGCCAATCATCACAGCTGAGGCTGCTTCTATTGCCTCCAACTTGAGGTAGCTAACTATTGTTGCAACACCTGACAAATGGGGTTCTAACTCACACAGAATAATTAACAAAGCTATTAAAAAAGATGTTTATATATCTAAATGTGTTTCTATTAATCTAACCTAATCCCTTTCCTCTCATGCATCCTACAAGATTTCATTCACGACCTCTCAAGGAAGCACCTAAGCTTGATGCTCACCATCCAGAGCCCACACACTGCACAAGGATCAACATATCTGGGTTGATAGTTCTGCATACAAAAGGGGTAGGAACCCAAAGCCAGCAAGGGGAAGCAATAGGCTCTTGGGTGATTCTGAATATATTCCTGTCTGTTGTAACTCAGTATGTCATGGGTTTTGCAAGACATGAAAGAAGTGGAGATGCTTCAGGCTGTTCTAAGGGCTAATTCAGCAAATATTTTATAACATAAGCATGTGAGAAGAGACAGAGACATGTATTGAAGCTGGAGTATACCAGAGTCAAGAGCAAAAACCTTTTACTCTTCTTTGGAGCAAGACTTCACTTTGAATGGAGTCCATTCCTTGTCTTTACTAGACAATAGGTAGCACACCTGAGACTAACCATCAGCTCCCCTTCTCCTTTGCCATGAATCCTAGGATAACTGGATGCTGGCACACATATTTTTCAGTGTAAAATACAGCAGAGGCATCAATACAGACAATAGATTCCAGCCAGACTAGAGAAAAGCCAGAGGGGAAACCACGTGCTGAGATTTCTATGAACAGGTATGGGGAACAGTGCTTTACAAGGAGTGCTGAAAACAGACTGTGAAGTTAGGAAAATTAAGTGGCAAGTCAGCATATTTCTGAATATATTGAGAGCTGCAGTCCTTACTTCCAAGGAGCTTCCTACCAATCACCTGTTTTATTTCATGTTACATGAACAACAGGTTAATTCACCGTGTTGCTTTTGCACCTGCTTCACTGTTACTGCCAAATCAATTTGTGTCAGTGAGGTTTGTTTCACTCGCATGCCTCCAGGCACTTATTTCTACCTGGGACTTGTGCTTTTTGTTATTATTGCTGGTTTTGCCCTGAGCAAGTTATTTTGGTTGCTGAAGCAATACACTGCTATACAGAGAGTGCTAAAACCCAGAATGCAGATAAAGGAGCAGGCACACTGCATGCTGCAGTCCAAGCTTTTACATCAGATTTACTGTTCCTGCTTCTTTTTTTCAGGGACTGGGGGGAGGAGCAACATTAAATTAAAATAAAACCACTATTTTCTGCATACAAACCCTACAGGGCCAAATTCTGCCACCTCTACTCTTCTAGAGCAAGTCTGATCAAGTACACAGGGGGCACCAAAGGAGAGTTAGGTTATGCCTTTAGGCACAGCCCCGAGGAAAAGGTGCAAAGAAGGGATCCAAGGCTAAGAACAGCTCAGAAAAAGGTTAATTATTTCTTTCACCCCCTAACTTATTTCCCTCACTATTTTTACTTTGGGATTACAAGAGATAGGCCACAAGACTGCTGAAAGTGGATGAGCTGAAGCTGGAGGAAATCAAGTGTTCATTTTTAATTCTGATGTGGTGGTTGACATTTGTTGGCTGTCAGACCCCTACCCAGTCACTCTCTCAGTGCCCTCCTCAAGACAGCAGGAGATCCCAGGATGGAAAAGTCCATGGGTCAAGATAAAGACAGGGAGATTACTTACCAGTTACTGTCATGGGCAAAACTGGGTCAAACTGGGAAGATTAAATTAATTTATTGCCACTTAAAAATAGAGTAGGATGGTGATGAAAAAAGACAAACCTGAAAACACCTTCCTGCCTCCCCACTTGTTACCAGGCTCAGCTTTGCTCACCAATCTTCTACCTCTCCCTCCTTAAGTGGCACAGGGAGCATGAAGAATGGGGGTTGTGGTGACCTCACAATGCTTCATCTCTGCCACTCCTTCCTCCTCATGCTGTCCCCTTGATCCAGTGCAGGGTCCCTTCCACAGTATACAGTCCTTCTTGAATGTCTCCAAAATGGGTCCTTCCCAAGTACTGTAGTTTGGTCATGAACTCTTCCACAATGGGTCCTTTCCACAGAGTACAGTGTCCTTCAGTGGTGTTCTGCTCCAGCACACCCTATTGGTAATAATTCCTGCCAGAAAACCTGCTCCTGTGTGGTGTCCTCTCCATGGGCTGCAGCTTCCTTCAGGAGAATCCACCTGCTTCACTGTGGGGTCCTCCACAGGCTGCAGTGTGGGTATCTGCTTCCCTGTGGTCCTCCATGGGATGCAGGAGAAAAACCCCGTGGTCTTCTCCACAGGCTGCAAGGAAATCTCTACTCTGGTGCCTGCAGGACCTCCTCCTCTTCCCTGACCTTGGTTTCTGTGGAGCTGTTTCTTGCATTTATTTCCTCACTCTTTTGTCTCATAGCTGCTGCACAGGTCTCTACCTTTTTTCAGTGTTATCTCAGATGTGCCTCCAGCTTTGGGCAGTGATGGGTTCATCTTGGAGCTGACTGAAAGTGGCTTTATCTGTTTTACCTGTCCTCTTCATCTGGCAGCAGACCCTGGAGTCTCACAGAGGCCCTCTTTGCAGTCCCCCCACACACACTACCGAAACCTTGGCATGTAAACCAAATATATCTGGTTAAACAAACTGATTTGGGCATATGAATTATCATAAAATTACAGAGGTAGCTTGGGACATTAAAGATCACCCAGTTCCAACCCCCTGCTGTGGGCAGGGACACCTCCCACTAAACCAGGTGCTTCCAAGCCCCATTCAGCATGGCCTTGGAACACTTCCAAGGAGGAGACAGCCACAACTTCTCTGGGTTACCTCTGACAGGTTCTCACCACCCTCATGGGAAAGAATCTCTTCCTAATATCTAACCTGAATCTACCCTCTTCCAGTTTTAAAACATTCCCCCATGACCTGTCACTCCATGCCCTTGTAGAAAGTCCCTCTCCAGCTTTCCTGCAGTCCTTTCAGGTACTGGAAGGCTGCTCTAAGGTCTTATATTACCTCTAGATTTTGTATTTAAGTATACTTTTAAGTATACATTTAAGTATACTGCTTTATGGACAATAGTGCATCCATGGTTTTCTGCAAACACCGCAACCAAACACGTCTGTGAAGATAATGACAGTGGTATTTGGAAGTCAAACAGTACACCCATTTATAATTTGTGTAATATCAAGTTTACTTACGTATAACTTACACCAAACCAGAAATTATTCATACTCCAAAATGTTCATCTACTTTTTCTAAAAATTACCGTGCAGTGATTTTAAAAAAACCCACCAAGTTTTATAATACAGCACGGTGGGCTTTTTTTTTTTTTTTTTCAGTTTTCTGCTATATCAGGGAAAAAATTATTGCACCCCTTTAGAAGCATGACCCAGCAAGAGCCCTGTCCTGAGGGGCTGCACTGACACTGCTCTACATGCATGGCCCTGCTAGGAACCAGACCTCAGCCACAGCATTTCTGAGTAGTTTCTCTTCCATTTCATGACCCCAGACTTCAGAAGCAAATGAGCAGTAGACTGCAGCTCTGTATAATTCATGAGCCACCAAGAAACACCATGACCTGTGTAGCAAAGCTGTGGGAAAAATGTGCAGGAAATATCAGGGGTACAAAAATATATCAGCTGATTGGCCTGAAGTGGAGAGATCTGGCAAAGACTGCAGGAAGGTTGGAAGATCTGCCTATGTACACCAAGACCCCATCCATACAGGCAGTGCTCACAGTGTAGTCAGGACCATCATCCATTACCTGTCAGCCAAAAAAAAAAAAGAGGAGTAACATACTGGATGGAACCTACCTGCTCATAACCATGGTTTTTAAGGATGCCTGTCTGAAATAAAGCCCTCACATGATTTATAGATCTAAGATGTTCCTTTCTGGTCAGAAAATTAGTTTAAAAATGACTTTTTAGCTTGCAATTATTTTTTTTTTAAAGTCAGCTTTCTTCCAGAGATACCTGGGCACCTTAAAACTGCACATTTTGAGAGACACTCAGGGGCATTCTAAAAAATCATTTTCGCAGTATACTTAAATATGCTAAATGTTAATCAGATCCTCAACCTCAAGAAATGTACTTGAATATTTTAATCCTGGAAGAACTTCTTAATTCTTAGGGAGACAAGATTTTACTGCCAAGTAGATTTAAGTAACACGTTGCTGTCCTGTGTTCTGCTCTTCTGCCTTTGATTTAAACCTTCAGTGGAAAACATATACAAGATACAGAACCCTAATTAAAGAAATTTGTCTCCTAATACAGTTGTTTACTGTTCTAATTTAAAAAAATAAGGCTTTATTAAGTAAAGGCAAAAGATGTAAGGCAGCAGCCACTTTTTATCATTGTGCAAAGCTGCAGTTGCTTAGATAAGTCTTGAATGTTCTAAAAAATTGAACTTTGGTAAAGATGGAAGAATTGAAGGCTGACATTTTAAAACTCAAATCGTTAGATACTTTCCTTACTAGCACTTTACTTGACTGCTTTTAATTCTGCAAAGCTGATATATGATAGTGAAGTCTAGCACACAATAAATTTCACCCTGAGTAGACAGAGGTGCTGTCAAGTCTTATCATCTTTAGAATGAAGGCAGAAGACCCTGGCACAATTCACTTCTAATTAAATTTTACTCTCCATTGAACACCCCATTGAAGTTCACAGCTGCTGGCAGCAGAGGAAAGCTGCAGACTGTGGTGCTATGCCTGATACATCCTGTGATCCTTCCACATTTCTGTAAACATCCTTGTATCTTATCACCTCATCAAAACTCCAGTCTTCATTCTTAACACCCTAAGGATAGAGCAGGTATGCTGTATATTGCTTCTGGGTCTAGCTAAATGGTGAATGCAGAGTGAACCTTTCTAAATCCAAGACTTATTTGCTTTAGATTATGGCAGAATTTAGATTATGCTTTAGATGGATGGCAGAAACTTTGAGGACAAGTATATAATATTAAGGATTTAAACAGCTCCCCTAGTTGCTACAAATAGATGTTTAGAAACTGTTATGCTAATTTTGAAAAATATACATCCTGTTGAAATAGGGCAATAAAAGTAAATAAAACCGTAAATAAAACTGCATTTAAAAATATTAGTTATAAAATAAATAGGGAGTTCTGCACATTCTGTCAGCATGACTTCTTTATATGTGGAAGGAGGGGGCAATAAACATGTGCAAAGCCTTCTCCATCAAAGCTTCCTTCTCCTCTGTTCTGGTATCTGTGACTAAATCAGATTGTGATGTTAAGAGTGTTCTTAATGTTCTCACCATTACACTGTGTTGCCACTGTCTCATGTGCAGCTCTTTTCATATTTAGGCCATACTTTCTTCATGCCAGGACAAGCTGCAAATTTTGGGCAGCATAGACTGACACCAAATTCTCAGGGTTATTACAACTGCTACCCATGAGAAGGCAGATGATGTGAACCTTATCCACGGATGTGGAGGAGCACATGTATCAGTAAGTCACAGCATACAAATGAGTCATAGAATGGTGGCTCAAAGTCCCTCTGGAGACCATCAGAGTCAGACCCTTCTGATCTTCCTTTTCTCTCTAGGTCAGTATCCCATAGTATTTATTCTTCTAAGAAGTTCCCTGAACAATTCAAAGTCTGTTCTCCTGAAGTCCTGGGTTGTTATCCTGCTATTTGCATCATTTCCTCCTCACATGATCCTGAACTCCACCACTGAACAGTCACTGCAGACAAGTCTGCCTCCAGCCTTCACATCTCAACCAGTTCTTCCTTGCCTGTGAACCCAGGAATCTTTCAAGAGAAAAGCACAACAAGTAAACAAACAAAAAACTCAATCTGCTTTGTATGGAGACAATAGCTCGAGTTCAAGTCTGAAGAGATTCACATTCTGTGCAAATATGACACAGAGAATCTACAATGTAGGCTGACCCCTGCAATCCACACAGACCTGATGTGGTTTCTGGTATAAGTTACCCTTTCCAACAGAAAAATTATTATGGAAGAGTATTTACTGAAATTTGAACCACAGGTCTTATGGATGCCTTCCTTATGGTTATAATCAATGAAAACAGCCCACAAGACAGCCCTGTGGCACTGCTAAGTAACTCCTTCAAAGTTATCTAGGAGAAAAGTATTCTGATCTTTTATTCAAATTGAGTAATTTCTCCAAGGAGATAGAGGAAAACTCAAAATATAAGTGCAGGTTCTATTTCCATGTCTAGTCAATGGGATAATCAATAATGTAGAAGCAGAATTTAGACGAACATTATGTTTACTGCTTTAAGAAACATTTTCTATAATCTGAATTCAAAATACCACTTTTTATTATGAAAAGCTGTTTTGCTATAAAAACACTTTGGAAAAAGTGGAATAAATTTTCCTTTTTTTTTTTTTTTTTTTATAGGTTCTAAAGTAACTAGTCTAGATAGTTCTGTCTTTGCAAAAAAATATTTATTGCAAGTAAAAGAAAATATTACCCACAGATAAAACTAAAAATGACTTTAAGTGAGAGATTTGATCCATTGATGTTTAAAGCATGATCATTTTGTCCTGAGGGTAAAGAAACATATAGATTAGCTGTATTTTCCAAGATCATCATGATCAGCTTGTTCAACAAAAGTAAACACCGGCCTCACTTTCTTGACAACTTCTCCCTTGTTGACAGTGGCCATATATTGTTACAGATGAGAATTCTGAGCAGAAAATGAGCAGAAAGGTGCACAAGGTAACAAGCTTGAGATTTTTGTAGGACAAAAGCAAAAGTGCAAACTGGCAAAGTGTTAGCAAAGATGGGTTATGTCTGTCTGGACTTTTAATCCATCAAGATATAGAGAGTAAATTGGTAAAAGAAAATACTGCAAAGGTTGAAAGGCTCTAAATCTTACCTACAACTTTGTGCTTACTGTTCTTATGACTATTCCGTGTCTTTCTTTATATGTTTTAAAACAAGAATAAGTAAAGAAAACACAAAACTTTTCTTAAGATGCTACAAAAGTTGATTAGGATGCTGGCTCAGGGAATATCACAGGAAGTAATGTAGCTGCTTTTGGCCATTATAAGTAACAAGAGAGGAAGGGACTCATCCCTGGCTCAGCCACCCCTGTGCTTTGGTAGTGCCAATCTGGTGGTGAAAACCATAACACGTTGTTCTGTTGGAGGCCACAAGGAAGTTACCATCACCAGAGGAAGAAGGGAGGGTTGGAGGGTTTAATTAGGACTTGGTGGAGCAAATAGCTACTCTTCAGAAGCTATCTGTGGGAAGGGGAACCTTAAGCAAGAAAGCCTTACAGTAAAAATGCCTTAAATTACTACAGTTACTAAGCTACTACATTAATGGACATAACAATATTTAATAAATTTATAAAGCTTGGAAAGCTCATATTTTACAGTAATTTCAGCTTCTTGGATAAGCAAAATTGCCTAGAATTACCTTTTAAATCATAATTTTGAAAATTATGCAAATCACATGAGTTTGCACCCCAAAATATATGTCTTGCATTTTTAGATCATAACAGATGGATACAAAGAAAGTCAAGAGAGATAATAAAAGCCATCTGACCAGAAGGTTGGTGCATTTACATAGCTTAGCCAGTTAAGAGCATTGGCCTCTTTTCCTGTCACTAGGTGGCATTTCTATTAAATCTGAGAAGTGAGTATTGAGGAGTAATCTTCTGGATTAAGTGTGGGCCCTGGACAAGATTAATTCTAAGAATACTTTAAACTATTTATAATTAGATGTCTTTCCCCCTCACCTCTTGCCTAGCCACATTTTTCTGTGACTGTGTTCTGATTTTTACCATCAAAGCACATCATTAATCTCTATGACAAGTCTGCAGCTTGCCTAACTCAGTAGAGCTGAGGCCCCTGGGGCATAACATAAATATCAATCAACAAAAGGTTTTTACATCATAAACCTGACATTTACCAGTGTTCAGGTCTTATGAAGAAGCAACTGGTTTTGGAATTAGAAAGCTTTGTCCATCTCAATGAATGCACAAGACCAAGGGAACATAATTTTCCACTTGCAAATATGCAGGTTAACTTCTGTGTAAAACAGATAGAGAGACACACAACAGATAAAGAGCTTTTTTTGGGTGAAAATCACTTTTCACAATGGTGATATATCAATTTTTCCCACAGCTTCCTACTTCCTTGCTCCAGCTATTTGAAATGAAAGTACTGTGTCCTCTACATACTGTAGGTATGTAACTACTTTAAATTCATAGAACACACTACAATCAGCTTTATTCTGAGCTACATCCTGCCAGATGTTGAGTATTCCTCATTTCCATTTATGTCAATGGGGCTTAAGGACAATTCAATGTTTGGCACCAAGCACTCCATGCCAAACAGTCAAAAGCACTTCTGGCACTACATATTCAAATCCTCTGTCTCTAGAGATATCATTAATGCTGATACACAGAGACAGCAACTGCCTTGGGCACATCCAATGCTTCATTTGGCTGCATCAGTCATCATCCTGCCAGACACTGAGGTCCTCTTGCATCAAATGGTTCTGGAATCAGTGTACCCAAGTAGTCATTCAAGAGGCATCAGGCATTGGCTGACCATGTTCAGAATTAAACCCCAGATCTCAGTAATGTACATTCATCACACACCATCTGCTTTTCAAAATTTGAGTCAGAGGATGGGTCCTTACCACAGAAAGTGCCATTAATCCAGAAATGTCTTACTAAGTAGATAAGGAGGATTCATGAACATCAAATTATATGGTAAGAGTTTAATATCAGTAATGGAGGAGAAGAATTTTTTCCCATCTGAAGAGTATTTGTAGGGTTAGAAGAATCACCCCTCATTCTCCAAATAGAGACTTTTCACAATATCATTAAAAAGCTGAGACAGATTCTTCAATCCCAAAATAGCCCAGCAATTTAACACATCAGTTTCCACAATCTAGGATAAGATATTAAACACAGAGCTATAGAGTTGGACTCCCTTTAGCCCAAAGACTGTGTGACTGCCACAGAACCCCTGAAGACAAGTCTGGAATTCAGGCTGTGATGCCAGCTTTGTGTCTCTCACTTGCCTCTGATACAGACAATCCAACAAATACAGACAAATCCATTTAATGGAAGTTTTGCATTAATCATCAAGGTCTTCTGACTGTAGTAGAACAAAAAGGATGTATTTAGCAATGGCTGGATAAAACACACCAATTCATGTAGTAGTAAATCTGCTGTAGTGAAAGCAGGTTTTAGTTTTTAAAGGAATTAGCTGCTTAAGGTGATGGCTTCATGATGGCTTCACTTAAATCTGCAGTTTATCTTTACTTGTTAACTTGTTACAGTTTAATAACTAAAATTTTTCATTAAGTCTAGGAGAACAGGGGCAGTAACCATTTTTTTCCCTGCTGAAGATGAAATCTTTTGAAGATAAAATCTTTTTAAGTACTTAGGGCAAATTGGGGGTGTTACCAACTGCCTAAGCTTCTTGTCCACCAAAGTGTCTTACTAAATGCAGTAACTCTTCTAAATATTCTAAATCCATTGTTTAAAAACAATTTGCTTTCTTTGCTTTTGTTTGGACTATTCAGAATATGTACTGAACAATGCTATTTTGGGAACATTTTGTTACTGGGGACAGTAGATTTCATGAAGAATTTATCACCAAACCAGCGGACAGTTTTTCTTCTCACTGTTGCTAAATTTAACTTAGTTCTTGAGAGATTAAATACAGATTCATTAAGCTGCTGCATGCTTTTATCCATTCTCATGTTCCTGAAAGATTTCTCATTTATTACAAAGAAAACATGGCTAATTGTTAATTAGAAAGTGCATACAAATGTGATAAGATTTAATTAACTCAAACAAATACAACTCAAGCCTTTAATAAAAAGATTTAGTTGGTTTTTTTTCTTTTCTTTTTTCCTCTGGTAAAAAAGTTTTAGTTTAGATTTGCAAAAGCCCTATTTAATGTCCCTGTTACCCTGCAGGGTCTGACCTTCAAATTCATTCCTTCAAAACAGACCAAAATGAAGCAGTTGGAAATCTGCAAAGTCTTCAGACTTTGCTGGAAAACCTTAATTTAAAGTTTTCCATCAGAAAATGTTTTTCCAACAAGAGAAGTATTTAACAAGAAAAGCAAGGTAGTATTTATGAAATTCCCTGCAGAAAAAAAAAAAATCCTTTTTATCCTGGAAAAGATGAAAATGTACTTTTCATATAAAATGTTCATTTTCAAATTGACTTTCCTTTAGATTACTTTTATTATGTAGGTTACATTTTGACTCAGCAACTGTCATGTTAAACTAAACTGCTGCCATATCAACTTAATATCAAGTTATGTTCTCTGATTCCATTGACCTCTGCATATTCAGGAATTTGAAGGATCAGGTTGTAAGATAAAGTAAGATCCTAATATTTGGGGCTCAGGTCTTATGTTTCAGGTAAATTCAGACTATAATGTACAGTTATAACTTAGCTGATAGAATGAAAATGTAGCATTAAAGATAAATTACCTTTTAAGTTAAGGGCTCAAAATTTACAGTTATAAATCAGTGTACAATTTAGGCTTACATAAACTTCTGTGAAATCTGAGAAACATCAAAGAATATATGAATTGCCCATAAAAGTGTGAGAATTTTAAAGATTTCAGATTGATGGATGCAGTAAAATCAAAACTTCCTTTACCCCACACTTTTTATACAAAAACTACCAGTTCTTCTTGGCAAACCTCAGATGATACTCTAGCAGGATACGTACATTTTGTCTGCAGCAGGGCTCCTGAAAAAAATAGCATATGAAAGATTTACTGAAAAGTCTCTCAGACCCTTTCATAGGTTTCTATCTTTCATGACAAGTTTTGTTGGTGAAACTTAGAATGTATTAGATTTGCCTGTACCTACCATTTAATAATTACAAGATGCATCCAAGAGCTCAGTTTTCAGCTAAAAACTGGAAATAATTTTTCTACTGACTTCAAATGTATTCGGATAGATGCTATAACCCAAACATAAAAAGTGGCCTTTGGATAGATGCTATAACCCATACATAAAAAGTGACCTGAATGCCATCACCTATGTTTATATCATCTTCATCTATCTGTAAATAAATGTATTGTGACAGTTATAGAAAAAAAACAACAAAAAATTAAGGATCTAAAAAGTTCTCAAGACTCACTACATTTCAAGCAGTTCTATGACATGATAGGATGTCTGCTGTTTTATAATATATGTCAAGGAAGAAAAGCAACAAGGAGTTTAATTTGAAATGGCAGTAGAGACCATGTTCTCAACAAATGAGCGAAAATCTCTGGGCTTTGAAAATCTCCTGTATCTATTCCCTGGAGAAAAGCATAAATCCTAGAAACAGTTCTGAAATACGTAGATTTTGCCAATAATGCACCAAGAAGAGCAGTCTTTTGCTGATCAATTCCAGAGACAGAAAGAAAAGGAAGGAAAAAAATAAGTATTTTGTTCTTTTGTGTATTGATTGTGTGATTGTGTATTGTACCTAACAGACAGAAAAGGAAGAACAACACAATCCAAAACTGGGGTTGGATCTCCCAGAATTTTCCATAATAGGAATGAGGTATAACAACTCAATATTATGCCCTGCAAACTTTGCTAAATTCCTGTAGTCAGGCAGTTTTCTTGAAAAACAAAATAGATGTTTTCTGCAGGTTTGACAGGACCCACCACTTGCAACAGAACAAAACATAACTCAGCAGCTCTTAGGTATTCACCACTGTAGGGTGCAAGTGCCTGCAGATAGGGGAAAGAAGGCAGGAAGATAAGGCTTACATTGAGATGGTCACCCCCTCTGACACACTCATCAGTGCCTTAGGTGTGAGAGACCATCCCTTCCATTTAGCTGAAAAATCTTAATATATTGTAATTACAGCTCTGCTGTGATTAATATCGTGTTCATGCCTAGGATATCATGTCAGGATATTAGCTGCAAAATTAGAAGGGATGGTAAAGCAACTAGTGAAGCTCTCTCTCTTTCTCTTAGAAAAATTATCTTTGAAATCTTCATAAATTACAATTAAAAAAACCACAGAATTCAACTGCATGAAGAAGCACATTCCCCATTTACCATTTTTCACATGTCTAGAAAAGCCATGTTGCATTATTACCCTAATAACTGGTGTGACTTTGAACACCATAATACAAAACATCTGTGTCCACTCCCACAGTGACCAATGAGAGCTAATTTTCTACAGCCAGGAGAAATTATATTTTTTCAAGGATGACAGCATCTGTCTCTATGATGTATAAACATGTCTTCCCCTTTGGCCTAAGAGAAGATTCTTCTGAGCACAGGAGCAGAAATAGGGGCATTAGAGCAAGGGTACCCCTTGGGGGAAGCCAGCTGTTAGCTATTTATCTTTGTATGGCCAAGGAGCCTTTATTCAAGATACAGATGTTCCTTCCTTTCCTCCTTATTAGCTACACCTGCCTCGAGCAGATGAGTGTGATTGTTAAATGCTTTTCTCAGTATTTAAAGTTTTATACCTGTTTATTGTGCTCCCTCGTTCTCCCAGGTAGTAGGTGGAAGACACTGTCAATTTATCTTCATGTTTAAAAAGAGACAGGCTTGTTTTTATTTTCATACAGGTAAATGAATAATACTCCTTGTTTTTTGAACTGTTACAAATCCAGGCAAGAAAGCTATTTTCTTCCAACCAACTATGAATTCTTAATGCAGCTGTAACATTTTGTGCCCTCAAAATTTTTACTGGGACTGAAATTTCCCAAAGGAAACATGTGCTCCTAAGCATGTGTCACACAATTCTTCCTCCTTACATAAGACAGTTAATATTTAGTGGCCAATTATAGTGCCATTTTCTCCTTCAGGTGACAGCACTGGTTTTTGGAACCACAAAGGCAGACGGTATATTTTCCACCCACCCACATGCTGTTGTATCCTGGGTACCTGAATTCTCCATACTTGTTTCCATCCACCCCTTCCTCACAGGTGTTCTTCAGTCCATGCTCCTCTGCACTCCATACTCATATCATTTGCCAAGACTTCTTACAGAAGCACCTAAAGGTCCCGCCCAAAACTTGAACTGACTTTTCCAGGTATTGTATAAAGATGGAGCAAGAGACTGCAAGCTATAGAGATGAAAGATTGAAACTGAGAATGAGATCTTGGAGTAGACCACAGGTGCCTCAGCTTCCCTCTCACTGACTTGTTCACTGTTCTATCTCATAAAAGACTGATTTGTAGTTGTTATAACATTTATATCTGAAGACACCAAAGCATTTTTGGAAAAACCACCTGACAGATTCAGTCTCCTAATGGCACAAAACACACAGTGGCACATCCATTTTGCTCGGGTTTTGACTTTTCCTTCTCACTTGATCAACAGCCAGAGAGTCTGAAATTCCATCCAACATGCAGTACAGCTGATAAGTACATTGAGAGTAAGCACAAAGTCAAAACTCATGCAATGTGAAAGCTTCTTCCAACTTACCAAGCAGACGAGCAAAAGCAGTTCCTGAACACAGCTGAGGTTTCTACTGGCCACAAACCAGCAGGTACATATTTAGCATTCACAAGTGGGGCTGCCTGTAGCCATGGGGAGCCCAGGGCAACTGGAGACTTCATGAACTTGGCCTTGCATGGTGCCCTTGACAGTCTGTCAATCCTGTCCTCTTCCATTTGCCCTTCTCAAAGCAGCAGCAGTGCCCATCAAGCACAGCTTCCATCCTGACACCATTTCTTGCTGGCTGGGACTCCATCCTTGCCCGAGATCCCAAAAGCTGGAAGACTGCCCCTGTCTCTCACCAACTTCATTCATCAACAGTTGATTTCTGTTGTGTTCAGGTATGATAATCACATATCATTGCAATACATAAGCAGGCCAAATATAGTAGTGTCTTGTAATTCATCTAACCCACTTCTTGGAATTAAAAGGGCTTTCTTGTATATTGAGAATAAATTAATCATGAATCTATAAACCAGAGAACACTGGTAAACTCGAAGAGAATAACGAGTACATGACAGGAAGCAGAGCATATCATATGCAAGGATGTATTTGCTCATTAAGCACTACACATAAATATGCAACCTTCTTTTCTGAAGGACGTGAAGGATAGGCTGTAGGTGGAAAACACTAAAGAGTAACAAACAAACATTTGCTCTTATTCAACCACCCACATTCTTTCTTGTAAAAATAGATGCATGCAGACAGACAGAGAAACAAGACAAAAAATGGGGGCAGAGGCATATGCACAATGTATTCAAAAAGACTTAAATAGGGATGTTTGGCCCTTTGGGAGATGAAGGTTGTCTGAACTTCTTTATCTAATTGGGAAAGGATTTCAGCAGCAATTCAATTATTTAATACAATTTACTTTTTTTCCTTCCCCAAGAACAGAAAAGGGAAGGGAGTGAAACTACTGTTTTTCTTCCTCTACTGCTTATCCTCCCCACAGTCCTCTGGATGCAGTGCAAGAGGACTCCTGAGGTTGCCTGTACTGTTTGGCCACACACAAATTTTGTACTTATAAGCTTTATTATAAACTCTGTTGTTTTTTTCTGGTCATCACCTGTTTACTGATTCTAAGTACTGGGCCTGATGCACATTGTTTTTACTTACAAACTTCTAGAAGTCATCATCAGGGGAGACTGGCTTCTATACAGCTTTCCTCATTCTCAAGAACAACCGAGGAGGGCTGTGTGCTTGGCTGCTTGTAATCTGAAGCTGCTATCATTTCAGAATCTGATGTAGGATTGAGTGACAATCAGCTAATGAGGTTGCTGCCTCTAGGGTCTTGCTCATCTCTCCAGAGCCACAGCAGTGTAATAGGCTGCAGAAGGTGGTTATGAAATCATTTGCTCTTCTACCATCCACTTACTTGTGGGAATGAAAACTTCACTGTGCTATAGCATAAAATACTTACCAAAGTACTACCCCATATTTGAAGAGCTGTGCAGCTTCTGGAAAATAAAACGGCCCTGTTATATGCCTTGTAGTACAGGGTAAGGTATGTTTTCCTTCTTGTTACTAATGCAAATTAAAGCCTTATAGTGTCTGAAGCTATAGCTGTCCTAGGGTAGCCATCTCTTGGAGTCCTAGAGACCAAAATATAATGGAAGAGTTATTATAAAAGCCTGTATAAAATGTAACTATTTCCAACCATTTCAATATAACTCTCCACGTCCATTTTCTCAGTCTAGGCTTTTTTAACATAAAATGCAGATGGAAAATTGTTCTTGCCATGGTGCATTTAAAACCAGCTTCAGTTTCTTGTCTTCTCCCCAAGCTTTAAGGCACAATGGACTCACCACAGCATGTTTTCTCAAGTTCTCTCTGTTTTTCAGACTTCTTCCTAATATTAATCACTTGTAAACTCAAGCAAATCATCCTGGTTTGGACGCTGTCTCAATTTTATTATAGTTATTTTTCCTTAGTTTTTGAGTTTAAGGGTTTTTTAACATTATATTTAGATTAGAGGATGTTACATTACAAGTAAATATGTAGATTGTGATGAGCATAATCCTGCCTTCATATTCTTGCTTACAAGCTCCTTCCTCTCTGCTGTGTGCTCACTACTGTCCATGCACAGCTAACACCCTTACACTTTGTATATGAGTTCTTGCATTTAAAGCCCTATGTTGATGGCTACTATCTAAGAAATTGCTACCATCTGTCTGCCTTTTTCTTTCTCAGATTCTTGCTCCTTGGTATGCCAGATCATATGTTAACCCTCTTCTAGGACTTAAGCCAACTCCCTGTTAACCTTCTGGAAGCTGGACTAGCTCCATAATGACCAAGTAAGAACCAGAAATATTATTCCACATTAGCCAAATATCTATCTCTATTCGGTACAATTTAGAAAAGGAAAATGAACAAAAAATTCTTTTAACAGAATACATGGTGACTGCATTTGATAAACTGACACTACTGACACTAAAAAAACATAGAATTGTTATGAAGAAGTTGAAAAATAATCTTAGAAGTATCTATTCAAGTGGCATGATTAGGAGTTTTCTTTCAACCTCTGAGAACCAGACCCAGACTGAAAATCAATAGAAATTGTTTCTAACACAGGGATATTAGTCTTCTGTGTTTAATTATGATTAAATTGCCATTTTATCATTTTAAGTGTACATTTGATATTTCACATCTATAATACGTTAGGTACATTGCACCACAGAGAAACTGAACATTTACATGAACAATTAGGCAGTCTTTATCTAATTTTTTTCTTGCATTGTTTCAAACCAGTAAAACCAACAATTTAGCACATCTCAGTAGAGAAATAGCTTTCCAGTGATCATAGATAAAGGCAACTGTCAGACTATTCACTCTTAAAAAATTTTTTCACAGCCACCAGGAAAAAAGAAACTTCATTAAAACCATCAGTGTCGTTCAGGTTCAACCCCACATGTTTCAGAACAGAAATATTTTTAAAAGGCAAGGCAGAAGCATCCTGAGTGAAATCCACCTTGCTATATTACAAGGAAACCTACTCTCTGTTATCTGCAGCAGAGAATCCAGCTTGATCATCCAGAGCCAAGAAGGTCAAATAATCAGGGACATGGAGAGGGCAACACACACTTATGGAGTCTGTGGTTTGTTTTTTTTTCTCCTCTTCTCTTTGCATAGAGGAAGGTGTTCCAAGCATATACTTAGGTGTCCAATAACTGCATCTACTAAGAATAAGCAAATATGAAAGGACAAGTTCTACACATTCCCATTGCTTATACTGCTCTGTGTTTCTCTGCTCCACAAAATAACAGAAGGAGCCATAGAGAACCTCAAAATTATGGAAAGACACTTAATCCTTATTTTAACATCCACCAGTCACTCCTAAGCTCAGTGGACATAGGTCACTTGCCATGTCCTTTAGAAATTAGCCATGATGTGGAAGTCCAAGAAACAAACTCATGTGCAAAGGATGCTTCCAGTGCATCAACAGCAGTGATGGCTGGAACAATAAAGATGGCAGATAGAGCACGTGGAGGTGACATAAGGTTATCTCTGTTACCTTGGAAGGTCCTTTCACACCCTTTACAGAAAGGATGGTTATCCCACAGGAGGTTGCTATATAGCTTCTAGTACACAGGTACAAAGGAACTTTGAAACACAGCAGCCATCTTGTTCATCTTCCACTTTGCCAGTCCAAAATGGACCTAGGTGGCCAGAAATAATAAGAGTTTCTTTGCAGCAGACACTGGATTTTCTTCCCAGGTGCTTGCTAAATGTTTTTCTGAGAATAGTTTAAAACTATACTCCTTCTAGTAGCTACTTTGGTTAACTATGTATATTTATTTTTGCACTTCTCTTCATTATACACACCAGAACACTTAGAAGATCGTGTTACTCATGGTTGATTTAATTAGTACTTTGGGAATTGGGTCTGGCAGGTTACATGACTGCTTGCAGGGTGGAAATTCTCAATTAGCAGTATGTTAATGAAGGCACAGAAGCCATGTTTTCTCATTTTCACCTTTTACCCTTTGCCCAATTTCAGGGGATAAAACAGGCCAGTTATCATTTTTGTCAGGACAGGATTAATAGCTTGAGTTCACACATCCAACATAGGGCTGCTTTTCTTGTATCACAGAACAACAACAAGTACAAACCACTCAGTTACTCTAATTTTCAGCAGTTCGTATGTTTTAAGTACTTGAAATCTTGGGGTTTTTTTTTAATGGATAATTGCATTTCCACATTTCAATAGATTAATTTTTGCTGTTTCACCATACAAGACTCATGATTCATTACCAGGCCTATGGGTTCTCTTTGCAATCAAAATTGTCTCCCAGATCTACAAAATTAGTATATGTTTCTATGCTAGTCATCTTGCAAGTCATATTAATTTTTTTTTTTAGTTCTTTTCTATTTGTATATATAGCATCAATATAATGTTGGGAGGAAACCCAAAGAAAGCCACATGGCTGGTTTCAAGACACCGTTGATAAAATTCTGGATTTAACAGTAGCTGCATTGGGCATCAGGAAGGGGTTTGTGTATCCTGTGTAAAATAAAATATTGAGCAACAAAAACTGAGTAGGTAGTAGGTAGTAGGTAGATTCTCAAGGCTTCTCAGTAAAAAAAAAAAAAATCTGTGGAGGAAGCCAGAATGGTTTTGCTTTTTTTAAAATTGGTATCCCCTACTACAGTCTTTTTCTGTGATCTTGTTGCTAGAGTCATTCAGAGTACAAACATTATTTCCACTTAAGTGACCACAATGCTTATGAATATATTTGAAGGGAAGAGGAACATTCTTTTCTTTTCTCTATAGATATGGAAGATCATTTAGCAATAGGAGTAGCAAGATTACAACTGATTTATTTCTCTATTATGGAGATACCAAGACTATTTAAAAAAAAAAGAAAAGCCAGCATAAAACTGGGTTGTGGTCAAATATTATTTTTATGCAGACAGTATTTCATGAAACCCCATTTCTTCCCATCTCAGTGGGTAATTGTTATCCAAGACTATTACTATAAAAATTAATTGAAAAAATAAAAATAAAAGACTAGAAAAATTATCATCCTTGCCTGAGTGACTAGAAAATGATTACTTTCTTTTTTTAACACAAAAAAATGTTTTCCTTTGATGAGCAACGAGAAAAGAAGCTGATGAGTAATGTTTCTCTTCTCTGATTTATTTTCCAAATAAGTTTTTAAAAGAAGGTTTGTGCTGTTTTAAAATAATGCAGAACTTCTTACTAAAGAATTACTCATAAAAGGGTATTATCTGTTTTTGCAACTACAGCATAAGCTAGTTGTTTGACTGTATAGAAATATGATAAAGAAACATGGATAAAAATATGGAACACTTTGCTTACTGAAAAGATTCAAAAGAAACCAGACTTTGTAGTTATCTTCTGCTCATTCTTCTTTAGTGATTGTTTCATATGTCCATAAAAAGAGAGATAGCTAAAATTTAGGAACTATGAGGTGGAAAGGAAAATTAAAAGTTACACTATTGGCTTTCTGCATATCACAATAGTTGCAAAACTTTTGTTCTTTTATAAGTTGGCATGAGATTTTGATTCACCCTAAGACTTATTGAAGCATTCCAACCTTCCCATTTAAAAGGCATACATTGTGCATATTTCAAATATATTTTTCCCTGGAGGAAAAGCAGTTAGATGCTATTCATATCTGTGATTACAGACTGTGTTACAGTCAGGATTTTTTAGGAAGGATTCTTTAGGCAGGGGAGAAGAGGAGATGTTGCCCTTTACATCAATGACCAGCTGGAGTCCATGGAGCTCCTCTTCGTGAGGAGCTGACACAGAGCTTATGAGTCAGGGGAAAAGAGAAGACAGGGGCAGGTGATACCACAGTGGCCTTCTGCTAAAGGCCACCTGACCAGAAAGACAGAGTTGGTGAGGCCCTCCACAGACAGATAGCAGCAGCTTTGCTTTCACAAGCCCTGGTCCTCATGAAGGAATTCATCCAGGGCAACACATCAAGGAGGTTC
Source organism: Heliangelus exortis (assembly GCF_036169615.1). Taxonomy (NCBI): domain Eukaryota; kingdom Metazoa; phylum Chordata; class Aves; order Apodiformes; family Trochilidae; genus Heliangelus; species Heliangelus exortis. Next base: position 5,948,925 of record NC_092422.1, read on the forward strand.
CTGGAATGCACTGATGACAATTTCCTTCTCCAAGTGGTATAGCAACCAATGAGAAAAGATGCTATTCTAGACTTTGTTCTCACCAAGAAGGATGGGCTGATGGATAACGTGAAGCTGCAAGGACAACCTTGACTGCAGTGACCACAAAATGGTGGAATTTAGGAACCTCAGGGCAACAAGGAGGCTGCACAGCAAGCTCACCACTCTGGACTTCAAGAGAGCAGACTTTGACCTCTTCAGCGATCTGTTTGGAAGGTTATAATGGGATAAAGCCCTAGAGAAGCTCAAGAAAGCTTGTCAACATCCAAGGATCACTTCTGCCAAGCCTAGGAGGAATACATCCCAATAAAGAGGAAGACAGACAAGAATGCCAGAAGGCTGTATAGATGAACAAGAAGTTTTTGGAGACTGTTAAATGTAAAAAGAAAGTCTATATAGGGTGGAAGCAAGGTCAGGTAGTACAAGGAAGTTGTCTGAACAGCCAGGTATCAGGTTAGGAGAGCTAAATGGAGTTAAATCTGACCAGGGACTTCAAGGGAAACAAGGTAAGATTCTAGAGCTAAGTTGGTATTAAAGTGAAGACAAGGGAAAATGTGGGCCCACTCTAGAAGGAAAGAGGAGACCTGGTCACACAGGATACAAAGAAAGCTGAAGTACTCAATGACTTTTTTGCTTCAATCTTCACTAGCAAGGGTTATAGCCACACCACCCAAGTTGCAAAAGGCAAAGGCAGGGACCAGGAGAAGGAAAATCTCCCAAGTGAAGAAGAGCAGGTTCAAGACCATCTATGGAACATGGAAGTGCACAACTCCATGGAACCTGATGAGATCCATCTATGGCTACTAAGGGAACTGGCAGATGAAGCTGCAAACCCTCTTTATGTCATAGCTGAAAAGTCATGGCAGTCTGGTGAAGTTCCCACTGACTGGAAATAGGGAAACATAACCCCCAGTTTCATAAAGGGAGAAAAGGAAGAGCCAGGGAACAGCAGGCCTGTCAGTCTCACCTCTGTGCCTGGCAAGATCATGGAGCATATCCTCCCAAAGGTTCTGCTGAGGCATGTGGAAAATATGACGGTGGTTGGTAGCAACTGACACGGCTTCAGCAAGTGCACATTATGTCTGATAAACCTGATGGTCTTTTATGATGTGGTCATAGCACTGGTGGACAAGGGGAGAGCAACAGATAACATCTACCTGGACTTGTACAAAGTGATCAACACTGTCCCACATGACATCCTGGTCTCTAAATTGTAAAGCTGTGGATTTGACAGGTGGACCCGTGGACAAAGAACTGTCTGGCTGTTCACATTCAAAGAATAGTGGTCAATGATTAAATACCCAAATGGAGACCAGTGACAAGTGCTGTTCCTCAAGGGTCAGTACTGGGGCTGACATGGCAGGGACAGTGGAATTAAGTGGACTATAAGCAAGTTTGCTGATGACATGAAGCTGTGGCATGTGACTGACATGCTGGAGGGAAAAAAGGCCATCCAGAGGGATCCTGAAAGGCCTGAGAAGTAGGACTATGCCAAGCTTATGAAGGCCAAATGCAATGTCCTGCACCTGGGTCAGGACAATTGCAAGCAGTTACACATTGGGTGAAGAATAGATGGAGAATAGTCCTGAGGAAAAGTACTCAGAGGTGTTGGTTGATGAGAAGCTCAACACAAGCCAGCAATGTGCTCTTGCAGCCCAGAAAGCCAACAGTATCCTGGGCTCCATCAAAAGAAGCATTAACAGCAGGTCAAGGGAGGGGGTTCTCCCCCTCTATTCCTCTCTCATGAGACCCCACCTGAAGTGCTGAGTCCAGTTCCGGAGTCCCAAACACAGATGGACAAGGAGCTGTTGGAGAGATTCCAGAGGAGGGCCACAAAGATCATCAGTGGACTGGAACACCTCTCCTACGAAGACAGGCTGAGAGAGCTGGAGTTGTTCAGCCTAGAGAAGAGAAGGCTCCAGGGAGATCTTACAGCAGCTTCCAGTACCTGAAGGGGCTACAGGAAAGCCAAGGAGGGACTTTTTACAAGGGCATGGAGTGATAGGACAAGGGACAACGAATCATAGAATCATAGAATTGGCTGGGTTGGAAGGGACCTCAGAGATCATCAAGTCCAACCTTTGAGCCACCGCTGCAGTTCCCAGACCATGGCACTGAGTGCCACATCCAGTCTCTTTTTAAATATCTCCAGGGACGGAGAGTCCACCACTTCACTGGGCAGCCCATTCCAATGCTTGACCACCCTCTCTGTAAAGAAATTCTTTCTAATATCTAACCTACACTTCCCCTGGCACAACTTAAGACCATGCCCTCTTGTCTTGTTGAAAGTCGTCTGGGAAAAGAGACCAACCCCCACTTGGCTACAACCTCCTTTCAGGTAGTTGTAGAGAGTGATGAGGTCTCCCCTGAGCTGCCTCTTCTTCAGGCTGAACAGCCCCAGCTCCCTCAGGCTCTCTTCATAGGGTCTGTGCTCAAATGGTTTAAAACAATGGTTTAAAACTGAAAAAGGGTAGATTTATCTTAGACATTAGGAAGAAATTCTTTCCTGTGAGGGCAGTGAGACACTGGAACAGGTTGCCCAGGGAATCTGTGATTGCCCCCTCCCTGGAAGTTTTCAGGGCCAAGTTGGATGGGGCTTTGAGCAATCAGGTATAGAAGGTGTCCCTGCCCATGCAGGAGGTTGGAACTAGATCTTTAAGGTCCCTTCCAACTCAAATTATTCTGTGATTTTATGATTCACCTGAGAGTCATAACCAATGAAGTATTTAAGTTAGAGATTTGTCTGCTTCTGTCCATAGACTATATAGCTCTTTAGAATGGAATAAATACTGTCAGAGAGTGTAACCAAAATAACAAATGGAGCAGCCTGCAGGAAAAAGAGAACACTCAAGTGTTTTCAAAATTGGATGTTTGAGGTTAAGTACGGAAGATCCCCATTTAGTCTATGGGAAATGAGTGCTTCAGATAACTGATGACTGAGTGCTCATGGACCAGTGGCACACCTATCAAGTAAGCTTTACAGATGCAGCAAGACCTGAGGCCAGAACACTCAAAACCCCTGAGCCCTGAAGCAGGGCAAGGTTAAACACAGAATTCAAGGCACTGTTTCATTCTTTGCATCACACTGCTGGCATGTCACCCCAGGCCAATTGTTTCAGATGAAGTCAGTAACCTCTATGTATTCTTTACACTTCTGAAATTTTACTGGAATATTACTGATGGAGTCCTTACTTTGCTTGTCCTAAACTCCAGTCATGAGTCAGCGGCTTTCTTGGAGCTTTATCTTTTATTCTGCAAGCCAAAATGCAGCTGAATTGGGAGGCACTTACTTTACCCTTTTCAAAAGAAATATATTTCAGACTCAGCAGTAAGCAACTCCTTTATTTCTTGTTATCATTACCTAATCAGAATTGCACTCATTATCTACAATTACTAGCTTTATTTCACCCTTGCAACATGTCAGCAACTCAGGAAGGGGACAGGACTTAGGAATCAGAAGCACAGCTATAACTGGGACAACAGGAGTGTTGGCTGATCATTCGTCAATCCACTAGAACATGCTGTTTCATCAGCACTACAAACAGGGAGGTTTTCTGCCAGGAGTACTGACAAGTCTGCTAATGTCTGTTTGTTCTGTGCTGAGCCATCACTGGTGTGAACTCACACCCACTGAAGCCACTGGCAGAAGTCTCCTGGTTGCAGCACAACCAATATGTAGAAATAATATAAATGCAAGGGTGGTCTGTCTGCACACACTCATCCTTCCCAGCATGATACTACATCCTAGATCAGACTTTCAAAATACAGGGATTATAGCTTGCATGTTCAATGCTGAAGGAAGAGAAAATAGAGCTGTATTCAGTGAGGGCATTTTAAGTGAATAGACCTTTTAAAGTTTTATGGAGCAGGGGTATTTTTATAATAGCATTTGATTTTAATTTATGAGTGGATACACTTGCACCAAGTTGTCCAAAGTCCCTTTTTCACATATGGGTTTCATTTCCTGCCACTTCCCTTTAATGATCTTGGAAGCTCATAAAATTTTACAAGAGTTACTGTATTCCTGACACAGCATAAAAATCTCAGCAAGACATAGGAAGGGGACATCTTTGCATTTAGAATAAAATAAGTATTCAGAAGCAGTATTTGTCTTCCTTACTGCTGTCTAATTACTGTGATTAGGTCTGGTGTGTGGTCTCACTGTTCATTATAAATTCTGTTCTGTTTTTATAACATAGATGTTTTCCTGATACTTTTCTTTCAAAACTAGATTCTGAACATTTAACACCCAACTGACAGCCCCTTGCTGCTTTTGAGTAATTTTTCATGGATATTCTCATTGATCTGTGTGAATACCTGCCCAGCAGAGGGAATAAGTGGACTCTTACATACTAATGGTTTTTAAAAGTGATCCATTGCTTAAGCAAGAAGGGACACATTCAGATATCCTGACACTGATACTGTCCTCAGTATCTCCACTGCAACTTAGCTGGGTGCTGACAGAATATTTAAGCCAACTATTGGTGTCATAACATGGCCCTTGGCATGTTAAAGGGCTCCAAAATGCAGCCATCCCTGAATTAAAATAAAAGGGAAGTGGGAGTGGACAAATCACTCCAGCACAGAGCGTGAAACTGAGGAAAGAAGAGAGAGGAAAGGGAACCCTTTCCTACCAGTTGCTTCCAGTACAGGTTGCCCTGAGAGCAAGAAACAACAAAGGTATTTTGAGATTGTACTGAAGTTTGGTCTTAGCACTGAAAGATGACTTCTTCCTGGGTCTTTTTAATGAGGTACAATGTATCTCTACTCTGCTGACTCCTGTAAGGATGAACACAGGGAAATTCACTCAAGCTATGAGACCCACCAGGTACATAGTGGGAGCAGACACGTGAAATCAGTTTCAAAGCTTCCACAGGTATGAAGAAAGATTAACATTGGGCAGGTTAATGTATTTCAAGAACCACTTAGTAGCATCCCATAACCATTACTGAACATACAGGATGAGATTTTTGCAGGAGGTGATTCACCCATTCCCTAGTTTTTGGTCTTTCTGAAGAACAGAAAAGGGGTTATGAAAGTCACTCTATAGGAGTGAGCAGCTTCACTATAATACAGCCACAAACCACCCCTCCTCTTTCCAATAAATGACTCATATAAATGCAATTGCATTTTGCCAAACTGTCTTGTAAGTGAGATGGGCCTTTCACAGGGAACATTCCAGACTGGTAAAAAAAAAATTAAACAAAAGCATTCTGATGAAATAACATGTTTGTCCATTTTAATTTGGCCTCTCAGGAGGCATAATAGACTTGCAAAAGCACACCTGGAACTACAGCCAATGCCCAAGGGCTGGGTAAAATGACACCCAAGAGGTCCACGCATCCAGGAAGGATTAAAGACTATTGAGGGACAACCTGACTACACAGAAGCAGATCAGGAGTACCCCACAACAATAAAATAAAACTGATTTAAGAAAGAGATAAACAACCCTAGAATTTCAAAGGAAATTTCCCATGAGTTCTTTCGTTTTGTGCAAAAGAAGAGCTGAATCTGAACAGAGTAATTAATTTAAATGTTTGGGGCATAATAAGGTACTTCTACATCAGAACAATATTTGCAGAGTAGAAGAGAAAACAATACCAGTAAATCTGGAGACTTCTTATTAAAATAAAAATACAAAATAAAAATTCTACAGGTCTGCTTACTCATATTTTAATTGCTCAAACATTTAAGCTTTTTAAAAATTAAGATTACAGAACTAAGATGCATAATTAGGATGTGTACATGTCTGCATAAATTGTTTAGAGGAGCCACTTTCAAAAGGTACCACGCATAGAGGAAAAAAGCTAGCATAAATAGAAAAGGCTACACATGCTTTATGTTTAATAGATCTGGATTTTTACTTGCAGCATGTTGTATCTCGGTGCTGGATATGGAATCTTCTCTGTTTAATCTCTGGAGCAGGTCCAGAGTTTCAAATATTTTCCACAAAGCAAAATTTTCTGATACTCAAAATAATTTATCATGCAACAAACCTAATACTTGACCTTTACTGCAAGTTTCATCCATGCTACAGGCAGCAATGAAGGAGAGAAAATAATTAAAGATGTCAAATTATTGGTTGCATAGTGTTGCCTATGGTCTTGTGTAAACTACAATGCAGATCTACCAGCTGTAAAACATCCTCACAGTGCCCTTATATCTCCTTGGTTTAAAATTAAATGTAAATTTAAGCATGTGCTTAATTGTTCTGAAAAAAAAAAAGCCAAATCAGCAGAACTTGGAATAGAAATGATGAGTATAGTTGTTTCAGCTGACTTAATACTTATGTTTTCCTCAGACTGCAAAATCCCCTGTGAATGGCATGTGTTTTTCTATTGCTAATAAATAAATAAGTAAATAAATAAACAATCCTGTCTGTCTTAGATAACCATATGGAGATGTCCAGGAGACAGCCACCTGCAGCCACAATAGGGACTTCCAATTGTCTCCCAGTGCCCGAGAAAAGAAGGTGCCCTCACTCATGTGTTAACAGGAATTCCCATACTTGAAGTGACCTTAAATATTACCATTCTTCCCATCTGCCTTGCTCTATTTCATGCCCTTAAAGACATGCAAAATTGCAAACATGACGAGTTGTGGTGTCTTTTTAAAAGAATAACCAAAAAAAAGTGGTTGTGCCCAACCCATGTAAAGCCTTTCTAGGCAAGCAGTTGTCACAGCAGATGGTGTCCTTTTCACAATCCAGGTTGCAGAAATGGCAGTGAGACAGTAGGAATATTGTGTACAGGTTGTAAATGTCACAGCCCGTTACTGCCTGGGCACCTGTACAGAGCAGGTGTAAGTGATATAAAAAAAAAGTTCATCCTGGGAGGCTGCTTTTCTGAAGTGGGGATGTATGAACTGGAAGTGACTGCTGCTGTTTTGGTTACCTAGCCAATGGAGCAGCCAGAAAGGGTTAAGCCATTCATTGAATCCAATTGAATGACAAATAAATTTCTCTTTAGTAAGAGACAGGAGGAAAATGAAAAAACCAGTGTGCTGCAGCTGAGTACAAAAATTCCTCCAGCTCAAACAACTCTAGTGCTAACCACCCTGTGAATGGTGCTGCTCTCTGATGCAGAACTAAGCAGGACAGTTTGGAGCAGGACTTTCTTAACTGTTGTGATGGGTTGACCCTGGTTGGACACAAGGTGTTCACCGAGCTGCTCTGTTACTCACTTCAGCTGGACAAGGGAGAAAAACATAACGAAAAGCTCATGGGTTGAGATAAGGACAAGGAGATCATCTGCCTACTGTCATGAGCAAAACATGATCAGCTCAGGGAAATAAATTTAACTTAGTGCTAATAAAATCAGAATAAGGTAGTGAGAAATAAAGCTAAATCTAAACACCCCTTCCCCACACTCCTCCTTTCTTCCCAGGCTCAGTTTTCCTCCCTATTTCTCTAATCTCCTCTCCCCCAGCAGCAAAAAGGGACAGGAATGGGAGTTGTGGTCAGTTCATCATGTGTTGTGTCTGGCACTCCTTCTTCCTCACACTCTTTTCCTACTCCAGCATGGGGTCTCTCCCTTGGGAGATAGCCCTCCATGAACTTTTCCTCATGTGTCCTGCCAGCTGTAGTTCTTCATCAACTGCTCCACGTAGTCCTTCAGGGACAGACTGCTCCAGCGTGGGTCTCCCACAAGGTCAAAAGTCCTGCCAGCAAATCTGTTCCAGCATGGGCTCCTCTCTCCACACATCCACAGATCTTGCCAGAAGGCTGCTCCAGCACAGGCTTCCCACAAACTCACAGCCTTCAGGCATCCACCTGCTCCATCCTTTCATGTCCTGCAGGTGAGTGAAGATGTCTAAATATTGTAAGTATTTTAAGACTTACTTTATTTAACATACTGAGGAGGCAAGAAGGCTAAATTCAAAATGGCAAAGCCCTGCCTGTCAATAAAACCACAATTATATCCATGAAGAGAAAGTTATTTTCCGAGTTTTTTCCAGTGTTGCCTTTGGGTTATTGTTTTCAGAAACAACAGTGCTGCTTCACAGTCCTATTACTATTGTAATTTCTGTATTTAATCTTTGTATCTTTTTCAAATATTCATGTTTGGTAGAAAATTGCCCAAAAGGTAGTTACGTTTCGGGACAGGGTGCATTTTCAGGAAGCCTGAAAGAAAATAATTAGTGAATGAACTCTGGCTGGAAATCATCCAGCATGTCTTTGACAAAGTAGAGGACAGTTTTCTCCTTTGCATTTTGGGTACTGTGTAATACCGGGATCAAAGGGCTCCTAATTAAGGACTACACATGAATGTAATCATGCATTTAAAGAAAATTCATGGTTCAGGGTATATGACCTGTACCAAAATACACATTTTCACCATATTTACAGCCACTAGGTGCCACTCTGTGCTGTGGGAAGATCCAAGCAGCATCCCTGATAAATGTGAGAGGTCTTATTTCAAGATATTTGGAAGTCTGTTCTGTTTTCCTCTAGATACAGATCCTCTATATGCTCTCTGTTGCACTCCACTATGTCATGATGTGTTCAGACAAGCAGAAAGTCTCTTTAAGTCTCAAAAGTTCAAGTTTGCTTCTTGATTTTTGAACAGTTAGTTCTGCAGCCTTCAAGCCCTATTACTATGGAGAAATAAAATTAGAAGAGGCATAAAATATACAAATGTAGCTTGCTTGCTAAGCATAGCATGACTAAGTCAATACATTTATTTTTCAGCTAAACAGCTGAAAGGGATAAGTAGGAACAATAAAAGCTAAATCAACATCGTATTGATATATAAAAGTGCTGATGGTGCAAGGGGAATACAAACCAATCAACGGACTAATTGTTATCAAGAAAAATACTAATAGCCTCTCATTATCACAACTACAATGTATCTGTTTGGAGAGGACTGTATCTCTGTTTTCACCTGCTCATTAGAGTGGTGCATCTCTTATTATCAGTCAATTAGAAGAAAACCTATTCTGGATTTACTTTTGCATATACACTCCTGACAGGCTGATTACTGTTTCTAAGCAGGGAACTCACTTTCTAATGACATCCTGTTCTCTCACCCAGAACAAACTGCAGCATAAGCCATGAAAAAATCACCCCCCAAAACTCTGTTCATAATCCACCCTTTAATTTGCCTTCAGCTCACATATTTCTCAGTTCATTCATTGCTACAAGATGAACACCCTTGCTTCCAGTTCAAGAATACCATCAAAATAAAGCAGGCTCAATTTATTCTAATGGCCTCATTGAGACTGCTTTTTTTAAGGCATCTTGACTGGTATTTCCAGTCCCCCTTCTCTTCAAAATTTTGCCAGGTAGACTTAGCTTATGGGTGTGTCTGTAGAAAAAGGGACAGACAGGCTCTTCTTGGGCTACTTGTTGGACATCAAGGAGTTCTAAAGTATCAAAAAGCACCATATTCCTCAGAGTTTATTTCTAGAGTAAAATTTTATTCTTTAACTGGCTGTACCGTGTTTTGAAACTGGCCAGGATAATCCATCTGCAGCTGCTGAGACTCCAAAGGTTGCTCTGAAAACAGCACAGACTCCAAGGTTAAGAGAGGAAGCTCACTGATACCTCACTGCCACTCAACTCAAACACTTGTCATGAGCTCAAGGACCACCTGAATTATCCCACTGTGAAAACTGGATGGACTTGCTGTCAACAGAGTCTGTACAAGATACTTTAGGCTGTCTTCTACCTGGACCTGTGCAAAGCGTTCAACACTGTCCTGCATGACATCCTGATCTCTAAACTGGAACAATATGGATTCGATGGATGGACCACTCTTTGGATAAGGAACTGGCTGGATGGTCACACCCGAAGAGTTGTGACCAATGGCTCTGTGCCCAAATGGAGATGTGTGACAGGGGTGTTCCCCAAGGGTCAGTACTTGGGTCAGTGCTGTTTAACAGCTTTGTGTGAAACATGGACAATTGGAATGAAATGCACTGTCAGGAAGTTTCCTAACACCACCAAATTGAGTGGTGAAGTCTTCAGTTTTGATGCCACACATGAGAACACCATAAAACACTCACTTGAAAACCAGCAAGAGACTTTCCAGTTTCTGGGAAGTAAGTTATTCTGACTCAGTGGAAACGGATTGCAACAACAGATGAAAAGTTAATACTGTTCTCATTACAGGACAAGAAATCTTTATCTTCTCATAGCAGTGATTTCCAAACAAGCCCATCATGCTCAAATATTTTTCTGAAGTCCTTTGCTTAACAGCAATGTTTCCCACAATACACAAAACCAGATGAAATACAATACATTCTTTAAAGCTGCAATGGTAAGGGGCTGTTACTGGCCTCCAACCTTCCTGTCAGCCTCTGCTGAAGATGCCAAATGAGTCTCCAAGGAGCTATCTAGGGTGTTAAACTTCTTCAGCCTTGAGTGCCTACAACCCTCTGCAGAGCACAGTAGAGCTCCTGCAGAGAATTATGATCCCTCACTGAAAAGAGAGTGTGCATTTGGAAAGACTTTCCACACAGCATGACTTTGCTTATGGCCACTGCTTATGTCCATTAGCCCACAACATATCTCCTTGCTCAGGCTTCAGTATAGCCTGGAACCTTGAGTAGCCTCAAGGACTGGTAAATTGAACTCTACCTTAGTGCTTAAGAGAGTTATGAACAATTAATGCCAACCTCAACTAAAAAAGTTAAGGTAGCATTTGAAGACAAAAATACTTTAAAACATAACAGAATGAAAAAACCTCAAGACATCCAACCTTGATATATTTATGCATAGCCATAGTCATCACCAATTTACATTCAGTTCCAAGCTTGATATAATTTGGATTCAAAATAGGACTAGGAACTAGAGCCACAGATGGAAGATTTTATAATTTCTATACATAAATGTATTTCCCTTGGCACCTCTGGAGCCTTTGATACCTCACACTTGCCTGAAAAAGGTGATAAGCACAAATTTGCTAAAACTCCTAAAAATATTCATAATCTTCTTGTCACTTCTGATCAGCTCTTGTCCTGCAAGAGCTGAGTCCTTTATCAGTGAAATTACACAAGGTCCTATTTTCTTTTTTATACTTTTTAACATGCACATGGAAGCACAAAGTTAATTGCTTAGGAAATTTGAGCTCAAGTGACATTCAAATATATTTTTCTATAGGTAGCTCCTGTACTTCACAGCTGCAGGCTATAAAAACCTTCCAGAGAAAAGATTAGTTAAGATCAGATAATGGGAATGCACATTTATCTTATTTAAAGTCAAATCCCAGCAAGAGGTCTGATACTGGTGAGCATGTATGGCCATAACACAACCTGCGATATTGAAAATATGTACCTGAAAATCAACAAATTTGTTGTTAAGACTTGTAGCACCCCTAGATTCCTGACTGTTATTATGGGTGCTATGAAGTTTTAACTATATATGATACATATGATGTATCTACACATCAGAGTTGTTTCCCTAGGAGATTCTGGGTGATCCTGCTGAATGATGAGACAATCATTATTAATGCCCTATTTTTCTTTGGTGGTACCACACTGATGTGATATAACTGGCCATGAAACTTTCAGCATTTCTAGAACTCCAGTTAGCTCTTCAGCTTCTCATTTGTGTATGTCTGGTTAAGGTAGTTAGTGCACCATTTACCTTAGAAACCTTCCTTTTCCTTCTTCTGCAATAATCCTATCCACATCACGGATATACTCATTACAACTTGCCCACTTTATATAAAATCCAGTGTACTGTGGATTCATACTCAGAAAAGAATCTGATAGATGATCACCATCTTATCAATAGATCAAATTTACCTTTGTTTTTCCATAAAATTTATATAAAATTGAAGGTCTTAAATTTTCTTTTTTGAATACTCTCCTTCATAGAGACCATAAGGACACAGAGAGCTGAGAGCTTTACTGTGACCACCAAGTCCACAACAGAGCATTGCTGGCTCAGCTGAGCTCTCCAAAGGGGAAGATGACACTTTCTGAGGCCTCTATTCAAGCATCCAAAACAAAGACCATCAACCCTCTGTTCCAGGAACAAGAATCTGATCTTCAATCTTATTTATATTTCATATAGGAAAAAAAAATGTCTTCAAAAAGAAAAATATAGCACCAATTCTCATATTTCTGCCACTGGTGAAGGACTGATAGAAAAACAGTCTGACAGAAGGCATAGTCATGTCTTTGATGGACATGGGTTGGAAGACATTACAAAAATGCAAAAGTAGGAGACAATACAAGATGCTGTCTTGAATGACCATGTTAGTATGAGACCTGCAGAGTTTAGAGATAGAGATAAGAAGTAAAAATTTGAAGCAGTCAATTTATTAACAGATGAACATATGAAAAAACCAAAAAAGAACAAACTTACCAAGCAAAAAATAAGATACTAGTGTCAGTAGGCTTAGTAAATTCTAGTAGTAGGGTATAATCAAACTTTTACATTTATTCCTTGTTTTGATTTCTTTAGTTTTTTCATTAATCTGGTATAGGGGATCCTCATGCAAGATCTGCAACCTCATCAATACACAAGTAGGCACATTACTATTTAATTTACTTTATTGATTTAAAGTTTACCAAAAACATAAATTCCTTGGAACCTAGAGATACCTGTATGGTTTATTACTGTTGTTCCAATTTTCTTCTGTTCCAGGCAAATTTTACTATAAACAAATGTTCATAAGCCATCATTCATAAAGTATAACCACTCCTTAATATTGTAAAAGCAGGAAAATATGAGGCTGTGCTGAAGGCCTCACTTTAGTTAAAAGTATTTTTAATGACTTCATCCTTCATGGTTTCCCAAAGCACCCTGTGAAATAAACCTTTAACTCTTACATCGTTTCTGTCTTAAGGGTAATGAGCCATATGCGAAGACATCTGCAATGCATGAAAAGAATGATCATTAATTAGACAGAAGACAGGACACTTTCTGATTGCTGATATGAGGGGGAAAAAAAAGCCTTTCAAAAAGTTGCTGAGATTAAGAAAGAAAATTTGTCCTTTAGTTTGAAAGATGTGAATACTGTAGGTATAATTTTTATTTCTTGCATGTGCTGGGGAGTGAAATTACTACACAGTGAGAGCCAGACACCAGAGAGGAGACAGAGAGCCAAGAGAAGGAAATTCTGTGAAAAAAAGGCTAAGAAAACAGCATATGTTGTTTTTATAGAAACCTCTTTCTGACTTACCCAGAAAGTCTGAGGGAAGACCCAAAGCATAGCACAGACTGTAAGCTTAACCTCTTCTTCCCCCCACTCTAATAGCCCTTAGTTTACAAATTGAAAGGCCAAGCAGTTTCTTCTGGAATTAGGTAAAGCCTTGGCATCTCATCCTGCCTGAACATCCACTTTGAGTCATCTTCCTTTGCATCTTTAAGAGGCACCATCTGGTGTCAGGCACCATCCTGGTGGGACAGCCCTCCCTGCCTTCTCATTGAGGTGTGCAAAGCTTTACCTGCACTAGAGTGGGGGTTTTTGTATAAATTTGTGACTTCTTCATTGGTAGCAATCCCTGGCTTCTTCCTGGTTTGGAGAAAAACAGCTGGAAGTGTTTTGCAAATGAAAGAACAGAATACATGCATAAGATAGATAAAATAATTTAAATCTAGAAGTGAAAAGAATGATTTGTGCCAGACCAAGATAAGAAGAATGAATCATCACCTTGGTGATCTCTCCCCATTGATCATAAAGGGAAATTAGACAGCTCCTTCAGAACAGATACCTGATACCAGTCTCCTGAAGTCAGACAACCATAATCTCTGTCAAGGTTGAGAGATGGGTGGTTTACAGCCCCAAATTCTCTAGAGGTATCTCCAGTCCAGAAGTCTGTCTTATGCCCAGGTTTAGTACTGGTTGAACTTTGTCTCTTGGTTTTTTAAAAAAAAGACCTACTTGGCTGTTACATTCTCTGAGGAAAGGTTTGCCAGGAAATTTGCACTTTTTATAGACTTGCAAGCACAGTCTTCCATCCTTTATAACAGCTACATATATAAATACCACTGTCTTTTACAGGATTCCTGCTCTACTGCTCTGTCTGTCTAGATTCACAGTTTATATTTCCTAACTGATATGAAAACAAATTAAGCTTATGCATATAACATTTACATATTTGGTGTGGTAATTGAGCAGCAAATACCATACTCCCCCGTGATGTAAGAAATCTCAGTGTACAAGGTATGAATAACAGGCTGAGTATCTCAGTCCAGGAGTGAAAGGGCACAAACTGAACATAAATCATCGTGGATTATCATGGCTTTGAGTCTCAATTAACAAGCTCTGTTGTTATATCACATCTACATAGAGCTACTTGACATCACTGTGTAACACCGACCACAAGTTCTCCAATCTGTGTCCATTCACTTTCACATTTCACTTTTAAGCACAAAATTGAAGTATGTCTTCTCTCAGCTGAAACAAACCCTGTCAAGACTGATGGTTTTCCCTATTTTGCTGCCATTATATTGTTATTATGTACAGTTCCTTATGATTTACTTTCAGTGACCCCACAAATTATAATAGTTCAGTGATTTCCACATGGCCCAGTGCACTTACTCTTGCTCCCCAAGTAAGCCTACACCTGGAAGCATGGCAATCACTAAATGAGGATTTAGAGATGCATTCTGGTAGCTACTGGAGTATAATCCCTTTGCAGATGGAGAGAGCATCTGAAAATTCTGCCACATCCCAGACAGCATTATTATTAATATATATACATGACCAGTTCAAGTTAGATAGAATATTTGAAACAACAAGAAAGAAGAAGTGCCAAAGAAACCAACAAGAGAATCAGCCACCTTCTGATGTTGCTGTTAGCTCCAACAACTAGATGGTTTCTACTAGATTCTTCAGAAACAGTGAACTGCTAAAGAATAGTGGTAACTCAACATATTATCAGGTACAATATGTTCACTCTTTAAGATGTGGATGTCCTGACTGTTTCTTTCTTGAAAGGAAGAGACACAAGAGTGCAGTGCACAACACAGCAGCTCCTCTAAGGACAGTGTTCTTCGTGGAGTATAGAGGGTACAAGTCTGTACTGGTGTTTCTTAAATCATCAGTCATCCAAAGCACTAAAGAAACTCTTTCTAGCATATTAAAAGAATACAGTGTGCTTAGACAATGCTAGCACCTATAATCTAGGGAAGAAAATAAATATGATCATACTACTCAGTTCTGACATCTTAATGACATGGAGGAAATCCCAGATATCAGACAAAGAGAAAGACCTCAGATGACACTTAGAATTAAGAAAAACACACAGAAAATCAATGCCACTTTTGAGCTATTAGGAGAAGATTGCTTTAAATGTGGGGGTTTGCTCTAAACAACAGCATGGCACTTCCTGATTTTTAGAAGTAAAATTTTCTTTTCACTTGAAACTTTTAGGGATCATAGCCCAGCCCTCTGTGACAGATGTTGATAACACAAAAACTACAGCTGACAGAAATTCTCATAATAAAAAAAATATGACGAAGATACCTACCCTGCCAACACTTATTGGTAGCCTTAACTTGTAAAAAACCATTTTGATGTTTGTAGAATCAGGGCCCAAGTCTACCTGAATTTTTCCTTCTTTTTTCTTCAATATCACAAACTGTTTAGCATTTCCATGCATATGTTACTATGGAGAGCATAACCTGAGTTATTAGTTGCAGGGACAACAGATAAGCAGCCAGTGACTTTCAGGCTTGAGATTACAAACCTACAAACATCAACAGAAGCAGGACTGTAATCCTCAAAACAGACAAAAGCAGAAAAAAACTGTGAGGTTACTAAAACAAGCCTCAAATTCTGCTTCAAAACAGATGTGATAAAACTCCCAAACACCTTTGTAAGGGGACTGAACCTATTTATCATTGCACATCAGGGGAAACAGGCTCCTGAATTAGAACTGTCCTGATAGATCATATTCAGAATTATACTCTTGTATTTGGAATAGTTATTCCTCATCTAACCCACTGGGACAGCAGGGCTGATCTCAACAGGGAGATTTACCTCACCAACCCAAGCAAGGAAACGTCTTATTTAGTCCTCCTTCAGCTCAATGAAGGGACTCACAAAGCTCAATACAACTGATCTCTTTTATGTGCTGGAGAGCTGGAGGGTGTCCTTCTCTCAGGACTGTATGGGGTGCTGAGGGTCACCCTGGCAGGCTGAACTCCATGATCTAAAGTCAAGTGAGATGCATTCCACCCCAACCCCTCTGGGTTGAGGAAATTTACATAAACTGGTGTCCTGGAAGGATTAGGAAATCCATCTATCTCTGACACAATTTTGCCAGGCCAGTTAGGTGAGATGACTCAGTTTTGACACTTGTTACAGCTAGTTTTAGGCCCTGGAGTCCTACTGCTGGAGATCACATACACAGACACTGGTATGCATACATTTAGTACCTTCCAGCCAAGCAGCAGCACCTTTTTCCTCATGCAAGCATCTGCTCTTCTTCCTCTCCACCTCCTTCACAAAATTATCCATCCTCCTCATCCTCCTCTTCCTCATATGTGAACCATCACTTCCCCACCTGTGTCTCACAACCACCCTCCCTTCTCTTTTAACATGATCCATCATATTCAGCCTTTTCTGTACAGCTAAGAGACCATTTATTGATGGAAATTTTAAAGAAGGTTATTTTAATATACTTTGTTTATTTAAAAAATATTGGAAAAGTACATGTCATCAATTTGAAATGGATACCTGCCCTCATAACACTGGGGTGTCAAAGGCAGACAAACATGAGGCTAACAGCACCCCATCCTTCCTGTGTGCTGTTGCTGAGTCTTTAGAGTTCTTACCCCAAGGATATCCTGGGCTTGTTGCAGTTGTTTGATAGAAGAATTTTAAAAGACCTCTGGGAATGTGGGGTGGAAATCTTAATTTTCCTAAAATATTGGGAGTTTCTTATACATCTCTTGCTGCCCTAAGTATGGCACAGTTGCCTAAATGTATGTGCTTCACATGTTTTTCTTCACAGAGCAGCAGCAGCTGTGGTCCAATTTTCTGCCCTTCCCCAGAAACTAAACCATAAATTGTAAAGTCAAGTTCACCAATGTGGGAACAAGAGTGTAATGACACTTAATTAGCAGGGCATCACACACAGCAAACTCCAAGTTCAAGGGCAGAAACATTAATGACAGCATATATATATATGTATATATATATATACACACACACACATATATATATACAGACAGTCATTTTTGATCAGGAATAGGATGTGTAGATGTTTTAATTGCCATACTTGATGTTCTACACGTTGTGCTACATTTAACCTGTTTGAAAGCTGGTGTGCAGGTTGCACAGAGTTAGAACATTAATAAATTGCTGCTGCATGTGGTTCCAGTTGAAGAGAGAATATGACTCTTAGCTCAGGCTGCACTTTACAAATACTTATCATTTGCTTAACCAAGGAAACCATGCTTCCCTAATTAACTTTTTTTATGCTTCAGTAAAGGTTATATGATTATTTTTTTCAAGGTGAGTCACCTCAAACCCCTGTAATGCTTTTTGTGTTTTGTGATAACTGCAGAGAAAACAGAGCAGGCAGCACTTTGCATAACCTTCAGGACACAGCAATGTCTGCCTAGACCATGTCTTTCTTGCAGCTCAGAGATCACACATTCTGTTGGTTCAGCTCTAATGGGCATCTGTCACTAGCTGCACCTTTAATGTTCTTATCCTAATGGAAAGCAATTAAGGACAATATTTTTTAAGAGGACCAGCCAAAGGCCTCAATAATAACTTAAAAGAGGAGTGATTTTCAGCCAGTGCTGAAAGTGTTTAAAATTGGGAAGGAAAAAAAAAAAAAAAAAAGAAATTATAAAACCCAGAAGGGATCCATGTGATTTGAGAAATCCTGCCCACAAAAAAATAAGTGCAGAATTTGATGGGCTTTGATACAGCAAAGATATGTATAACCCCTGTTCAGTATAGTTCAAACAGATAAGCTTTATGTTCATGTTCTGATCCTCTAGCTCTCATTGCCATAAGACAAAATGCTTGTAAGGGGGTTCTGGCCATCAGAACGTCATATTAACATTTAAATATGTTAAATATTTACGTGCAGTAGTGTCCCCAATGTTACGTGTTGATTCACTATGCCATTTTTTAAAGGGATAAAATCTTTGGTACCACTCTTTATACAGCTGGTTCCACTTGCATGAACATTCTGCCTAATCTGAGGAGTTATTTAGTACAGGAATGTTAGAGTCAGAGCTCCAAATTTTACTCTCTTGCCTTTATGCTGGCTGTTATCAAACATGCCTTTATACAAATTAACAGGGGCCAATTAGCAAGAGTGCTGCATAAGCTTTTATGTGTTTGATTGTATAGCAAGGAAATTAAGTGACTGATGTTCTTATCTTAAATTTACAAAACCAGAATAGCTAACTGGTATAATACAAGAACAGACCTATCCTCACAAGACTGACACATTCAGAATATCATTGTATTAATGCTTAAAAGGGGGAAAATGAAAGCAAAGAATTTACATAGCAACGGGCTTGTTATGCAGAAGTTGAGTAGATACATTCTGAATACAAAACTATAGATGCATATAAATGAAGAAATAATACCACAGAAATGGTTACAAGATTTTTACTTGCTTCCTTGATTTTCCACACATTATCTTGGAAATGGTTAATTATTTAAGAAGATCCGAATTTGCTTAATTGTTTCAACAGTGGACCTGCACAGAAGTAAACTAAAATCAGAAGACTCTCAAGAAACATCTTCACCATGCATAAATTAACTGATAGAAGTTATACTTGCAGCTTGTCTTCTTCTTTATTTGATTGTGCTGATTTGTCATAATACTCTCTATTCTTCATTCAAAAACCCCATCCTTGCAATGGAATGCACATTATGCAGTGGCAACCAGCAGTGGCTGCAGTGGCAGCCTTTTAAGAGGACAATTCAAGTAACTTGATTTTTTTCACTCATCCACTGTTGTGCATATCAGTTTGCAGAGGCCTCTTGACTCTTGAAAATCACTTTAATTTTGCTAGTGGTTTCCTGACATCAACTCAGTTATACAGAAAAAGAAGGAAGCATGGTGTAACAGAAACAATCATCCCCATAATTCATATTTCATAGTTGTGAACCGTTTCATGAAGGTGGATGACAAAGGTTGAACACACTTGCAAGCAGACATGACACACACTGCAGTGGGCAGCACAAAGCAACAGAAGTCTATCAGTCAAAAAAAGCCCAGAAATGTATCAAATGAAGGAAGATCAAGAAGAGCAATGGGAACAAGCAGAGGTCTGAAATAGCCTTTGAAGACAGACATTCAGTATCAGGATTGTGATAAAAAGACAGAGAGCAACAGCTTCAAACTGCCAGAGATCCAGGGCAAGCTTGCAAAAACCTTGCTGTAGGTAAGGTTCATGGGTCCTGGGAAAGACCTGTCTGGGGAGGCTGTGAAACCTTCATCTCAAAAACAAACTATAAAAAAATTTCAAGAAAAAGGTATATTGCTGAGACTTCAAGGCCTTGCAAGATTTTTCCAGGCTGTTTTATATGATTTTTATACGTTACTTTGTTTCTCACTGCAAACACACATGTACATATATATATAAACAGTGCAGACAACAATGGCAAGGTAGATGTACAAGAAGATAAACATCGCTTAAGAATAGCTAAAAATTAATTTCATAGTAATTACTACATATACGGAGGTGCCAAAAATATAAGCATGCATCTTAATAAATTAACTTATATTTAGAAATTAATAAATCCACCAAGAAATTGTCTGTTCTGATAAAAACATCTTTAAAAATAATTATAAAATACAGATAATTAAAAATAATAACTTGGAGATCATTGAGTTGGAAAAAATATGAGTAGAAAGAGCTGTTATCTATACTATTAATCAAATGTTCCTGGTGCTGAAATCCACTGGCACACCATGCTCCATGCTTATCTTCCTACCCTACAACCCTGAACACCTGCATGCAGACTCCCTTTTGGAAGTGGCCTTTGGCAAGCATTTTTTTTCCTAACAATGACTTTGACCTTGAGTAAGTGCATGCCAAAAATGTTCCGAGGACCATCCTAATGTTTTAGCTGTGGAGACACTGAAATTCCAGTGCCCAAGAATGTTACCTGTTGAAGTTTAGTTTACTGGTATAAAACTAACTCATGATGGAGGCACCTTGGCAGGGTAGTTCTCAAAGTGCTCTGGATTTACAGTACTGTACAAGAATGAATACCTGGTACCAGGGCCTGGAAGGCACCACCATGGTGGCTGTTTGAGGTTACAGGGGTTTGATTGCAGTTCCTGAAGAGCAAGCAGCACAATGGGAAATGCAGTTTGGGTCTTGCCTTGCAACCTGAGATTAAAGACAATGACATGAACTATGTTTCCTGAACTACAAAAGGGAAGAAAGGGATTATATGTAGTTTCTGAATTAATCCATGACTTCAAGACTTAACGATTTAAAAAAACAGGAGAATGAAAAGAGCACACAGGCTCATGTCATTGGTTTTGCCCACGGTGTCCTGTTGACTACCCCGGGTCATCTAGGAAAATTAAGACCCTGGAAAGTAATCAATATATGAATGTGACTGGACTTTAATTTGTAAGGATTTGGGTTTGTATGTTTTGAGTCTTGACTACTACACTCTGGCCAATATTACCATGTCCAGCTCTCTCTCAAGAAACCAGAAACACTGTTTGATGCCTTATCCTGCTTCCCAGGAAGTGTTCATTAGCTTTAGTTTTTAACAGTCTCCAATTTTACTGATGGGTGAGTGAACTGGATTGAAAGCTGAGGTTTTGGTCTCCTCTCCTGGCTGTTGGGCATCTTCAGCACAAAGCATCCACAATAAGAGATTGCTTTATTAAAAATGAGGGTAGAAAAGCCAGCGAACATAAAAGATCCCCAGTCCTGCCTTTCAGGACTGAAGATCTTGGGCTTCCCTCTTCAGTAGCATTAGTCTCTGTCTTTTTGAAGCAGTGGAAAGTATCCTGCTTTGCATTAAGCATTCAGAAGTTCAAAACTTGGTGAAACTGTCATGCAGTTCACGTATATTTTCTTCCTATACCTTGCAGAAACACTAAACTCAGAAGGAAAATTACAAGAGAAAAATTTAATAGCAAGTGAAGCCATGCTGCAATGTCTAATGAGAACACAGCCTTTATTCTGATAAAAGTCCTTTGTGTTACTCCTTTATGAAGAAGTACCATGCCAATTTCTCTGTACACATGGCAGATCAGAAGGGAATTTTATAATGCAAAGCTTTAGAGTATCTTCTGAATGTACCTGCTACTGCTCTGAATTTGCACTACCTACTGTTCCCCTTCATCTCAATCAAAGAGAATAACTCTGAACAAAGATTAATGAAAATCATTATTGAGGTGATTTTTCACAGAGATTATTTTTGTTGTTAATGGCCAAGGCATTCATAATGCTGTGTTTATCAGTGAGAGCCATTTTCATTAAAGCTCACACACACAAACACTTTCTTTTTTAAGACTAGAAACCAGCCTTAAATTAAAGGGACAAATGCTGGCATCCTTAGTACATCTGCTGCTCCGTTCCCTTTGCTCAAGGGGAAAAGATAAAATCAATTGAAATTATTTCCTGATTCCAGTCACATATCACTAGAGATCTCTCTGTAATGTTTATTTAATCATATTTATTGAAAACAAAAGTATGCACTGACACTTGACTGAAATATTCACAGGTATTGATAGATGCTACTTGTGTAACATTGTGCTTTGTAATGAAGGACCTGTGAGGTTCTGAAATCAAACTCCCTCAGTCTCAAGTTTGAGCACGTTACACACTGGAGATGATGCAATTTATATTCATAGAAAGCTTTGATATATATGGCCATTTAATTACATACTTGCCAGTTCATCTGGTTCAAAAAATATTTGAAAGACCTTCATTTTTGTGGTGATCAGCAAATTTTATTCCCACATAATACAACATAACCACAACTCATCTCTAATGTCCACAATAATGGCCAGTATAACTATAGATGAGACACATCTTCCTTGATTTTAGGTATTATCTAGTACATCTGTGCTGGTCACCACCCTCAAGTTTCATTTCCCAGACACTGAGACATTGTGAATCATCCAATATAATTCAGATATCTATTTAGGATGAATCACGCCCAGAAGTTCCTCATTCATTCCTCTGAACCACTGCAGCTATCTAAAATATAGGAAAATAAAACATGCTCTGTGTCTGTTAGACTTGCCTGTTACACACATGGCCAGAACCTTTCTGCCTTTCTGGATGACCACTACAGAACAGGTGAAAAGCTAGAAGACCTTGGTTCAGAAGATATATCACAAAACCTCCTAAGACAAAACATATACCATTTCCAATAAGAGTACTTATGTGGGCTAATTTAAGAGTCCTTGCTGCCTTCTCTCAAGCCCTCATTCTTCTCCTTAAAGGAAGCTGGATGACTAATGCTTCTAAATTGGCCAAATATTTCCACTAAAAATATGACCTATAAAGAAAAGCACTCCAAATACTGGAAAGTAGGTCCTGTCAACTCACAGATGTATTATTAACCTTCCTTAAAACCTGACTAGTCTTGTTTGAATTGAACCAGAAAATACAGATCAGGATGAGGGCCTTCAGGCTATTGTAAAACTCTTGACAACAATCCAGTTTGCTACTGCTGCTGCTGTGGGGAGAGATTTTCAGGACACCCATTGCTGCTGCAGAGGATGCCCATGCACCCATATGTTCTGTAGCCACCCAAAACACCTTAACCTCTGTCTCAGTCTCTTGAATAGGCTGACATAAAGATTGTCGTTGACTAATGTGCTGCTGGTACCTGCTAATGAAGCCAATCTTGATCCTTCAGACCCCTGTCCAGTGCCTGGGGCTGGGCTCCAAAGCACGGCTCCATTTTAAGTTTACCTTTTGTCCCTACTACAGCAGTGGATCGGTTGTAATAACTAAAGGAAGCATTTTGGAAATTGTAGAGTATTCAGTGGAAGTCATTGCAAATTAAATGTGTTATTGGATTTACAAAGGGCACTTTAAGGGCTAACAAAATCTCTCCAGCTTTTGTGTCTGAAATGTTAGTCTTATATAATTGTATAATGTTACTGTAAATTTTTTAAAGGCAGCCAAATGATTGATATATTGTAAATTGCGATACTTATAAAAGATGAGGTGACTGAACAAGATTTGGGTTTATCTCTCCAGTGAAGCCATGAATTATCTGAGGGAATATGACAAGTAATTCATCAAAATATAAACCATACAGTCAAGCAAGGGATATATTGCTTTAAAGTTTCATCCAAAGCCTATCAGAATTCAAGAGCAGGGTTCCCATTGACTTCAGGAGGTTCTTGATGCAGACCTAAAGGAAAATTCATAGCTAAAATGAAAGGCTAGGTATAAAGTGGTATAAAGTTGTAAGCTGGAATAACATACATTTTCACTCCTTATGAATAAAATGTTTTCCTATGTGCAACCTTTATGTTTTCTAGCCTGAACAGGAAAATAAAGATTTTTCCTTTAAAATATGAAATATTGTCCACAACAAATAATGACCACATAAATTCTGGAGTGATTGCAATTCCTCCTTGCAGCACATTTGCCTCATCATCCATGATTTCTGCCATTCTCTCATGTAAATACATAATTCTATCCTCAAAGTGAGCATACATGCAGAAGAAGATCTAAAGCTTCAGGAATTGTGGTAATTCCCATCAAAGAGGAAAAAAAAATCCCGTTATAGTTTCTGTAGCAGCCCCTGTAACCTGGACTGTTTTTTTTAAGCCTCCATTCACATATGCTAAAAACTTGATGACCCACCCTGTGTCCTTACCAAGAAGCATCTGGTGATGCAGATGTGGCCACAGTTTTTTTTCCTACATCAGTAGCCAAGGTGTGGGGGGTCGTGGTAGAATCTTCAGCCTGTTTCAGAGAAGAAAAGTCAGAAGTGCCATCTGGTTTTCAGCCATGTTAAGGCTTTCAAGGAAACAAGCACTGCATTTTTTACTAGCAAAACCAGACTCCTTCACTCTGAAGCTTAGACATGACTTTACTTTAAATTCTGACTGATGCACTGTGAACTGCACCGCCTATTTATTTGGAACTTGCAGAGTTTCAGGCCACAACTGCTGGTAAAACAAAAGATATTAATTCTCACTATGCTCTGTGTACTGCAAAGCTTTATGAAGTGCTTTTTACCAAAAGCCTGGAGAACTGAAATCCTTCTGTCATGCACAGAACAAACCCATCAGAGACATCTGTAACTTCAACTCTCCTACTCTGCCTTAGCCCAGGAGATCCCAGCACTCTTTGGTGAATCTTTCCTCCCTTTGCTGATTCCAGCTCCTGCATTAGTGGATGTCAGTAATAGGATGCTCTGAGACAGGACTGCTTGTCTGGCACAGAGGATATTGAATCATTTCATATCCCCTGCTAAAAATGACCCATAAGAGCAGAGAACAAAACAAGCCATTATTTCAAATTAACACACCACGTTAGTGAGCACAGCCTTTCCCCAGGGTCCAGAGCCACACAGGCTTCAAAGCCCTTCAGGAAAAGGCTTTTTATTTAAGTTTTGCCAGACTGCATAAGCAAAAATTATCTCAGACAAACAACAGCAAACATCAGAATTGCTCTGAGATATGCCAGAAATCCAACTGAAAGCATCTCGAATATATAAAGAACAAACATATAAAGAAACTGTCTGAGTACTTGAAGGAACAGTTTGCTGTACAAACATTTATCTTGTTATTCAGTCAAAAAAAACTTGACAGAACATATTCAGAAAAGGGCTTTGTCTAGTAAGAATCACAAAGAGCATGGTAGATAATAAGATAACATGAATTTATCCATCAAGCAGAGTAGAAAAGCACAAGAGCCTTACAGAGGCAGCAGAGTGGTAAGCAAAACACTACATACAGTACATCAGCTTGGTACCATGGCCAGGCTTAGCTGACCAGAGAAACTAAGCCTGCTACTTACCTAATCCCAGCTATGGCACAAGCTCATTCAGCAGTAGAACAACCTACATCTCACTGTCACATTAGACCCTAAGTCCCACTTTGTGAGTGATTTGGATTTCAGTGTTATAAGTTCACAGAAAAAATTTAAACCTTACTAGTACAGATTTCCTTCACAGGGAAATTTTTAGGTTTATGCAGTCAGTATTTATAGAAATTATTTCTAAACTCCTGATATTTAAATAAATGCTACGGATGGCAGGGTAACTCTCCTGCAGAGTTATACAGAACTTGCTTTATAGGTTGATTCTTGCACCTGAATGCTGCTGAGGTGTTAGCTGGAGGGCATGCGGAATGGGCTTTTCACCTGGTTCACGACAGCAAAAGGGTGCTTACCTCGTCTCCCTGCAGCAAACTCCTCAGTACAGATCTTCCTGACCTCCCAGGGAAACCCAGCCCTGCCATTGACAGCTGCACAGCCTTGGGTTGGTGAGGCCCCGCTTGGGTAGAAGGGAAGGAGCTGCTGGAACCTCCCCCAATTCCAAAAGTTCAGCCCCACCTCTGGCTAAGACCGAGCTCACCAGTGACAGTGGATGTGTCTCTGCCATTAACATGTTAAAGAAGGGGAAATGAGCGGCTGCAAGAGCTCAGGGCAGAGGAGAAGGGGAGGTGAGAACACTACGGTGCAGAGATACCAAGGTCGGTGAGGAAGGAAGGGGAGAAGATGCCCGAGCAAAGGTTCCCCTACAGCCCGTGGTGAGGCAGCAGGATGTCCCCCTGCAGCCCATGATGGAGGACGATGGAGCAGCCCATGAAGGACCACGGTGGAGCAGAAGGGGACCTACAGTCCTGGAGGACCTCACGCCAGGGGAGGTGACTGTGTCCCAAGAGGCCGTGACTCTGAGGAATCCTTCTCCCTGCGGAAGAAGGAGCGGAGAAACAATCTGTGAGGAATGGACCGCAAACCCCACTCCCTGTCCTCCTGTGCCGCTGCCGCGGAGGAGGTAGAGACACTGGGAAAAATGTAATCTGGGCCTGGGAAGAAAGGACGCGTGGGGTAAGGTACTTAACCTCTGTTTTTTGTTTTCTTTTTGCCTTGTTTTTATTTAACTAATGATAAAATAAACTGATTTTCTTCCCCCAAGATGAGTCTGTTTTGCCCATGACCATAGGGTGAGTGGAACCCTCCGAGTCCTTGTCTTGACCAACGCGGTTTTAGTTGGGTTTTCTCCTCCCATCCCACAGCGGGGGAGGGATAAGCGAGTGACCTCCTGGTCCTTTGTCACCGGCTGGGCCCAGGCCACAATAAGCAGAGGCAGGACATGCCGTGCCAGGAAGCCTTCCCATGGCACACCAGCTCTTCCACCTACACCTCCCGAAAAGGCAGAGCTGGCAGCCCGGGGCTCCCCGGCAACAGCAAGGTGTGAAGCAGCACATGATGCTCATTGGCCTGAGACACTGCAGTTGCCCAGAAGAGAGCTCCTCGGCTGATTTTCACAATGGTATAAATTTGGTATTACACTTCTATTCCATATAATAGTCTCTTGATGATGATAAGGCAGGTTTATCCATTTATTTCACTGGACCATTTGTAACACAGTGGGAATCTTCAATGACATTTTCAGTGTGGTGGCTTGGTGTGCCTTTACAGACTGCATTCCTCTGTTGGGATCAGTTCCTCACTCACAGTCTGTGAAATTCCCAAATAAACAAGAGAAGTTATGGCCAGGACTAGAAGAAGTTGGTGTCTAACATGAGCTGTCTTAATACTTTTTTATTATAGTTAAAATGCTTGAGAAATCAACTAGCCTCAATATCAGAAACTTGGCATTTTTTGCCTAGCAGATCATTTAGTTGTATGCCAAAGTAGGTACCTCTGAATTCTTAAATTACTATTTTTTCTTTGTGCGTTGTTATTTTCAATATGCAGGTGGTTATAGATGTGTGATTTCAGTTTATTCTCAATTTGAATACAAATTTGGAGAATAAAAAGAGACCAAAGGAAACAGATGTAAAGCAACTGATGAGCATCATCCAAAGCATATGGAGAAATTCTGTATATTTTGGGTCAGGGTTCAGTGAATGTTTTTGCTATGATAATATTTTAGAAAACTAAGGAGTACTTGAGTGAGATTTGAAAGCTTTGACAATTTTTGTAAAAAAAATAATAATGGAGGAAAACTTCTCATATAAACAGAGCATTCTCTTCACTGCTTTCATTCTTTGCTGGCACTGATGGGCATGTTAAACCATCGCAGAGGAACAGGTTCATAATATCAGCAACCATATCAATAATAGCATAGAGGCCAGAAAATGGATGTCCAGAAGTGTGGATTTACATACGGAATTCAACCTATATTCTGTGCAAAATAAATATCAAATTTAGCTTAAACATAAAAGCTTCTCATCATGCTCATAGAAAGACACCTTCCTTTGGTTTTGTTGCATGCTATGTATTTCAGTGCATCAACAGGTTACTATTGAATTATAGCATGACTTCTTACTGTCAATCTTAAATCTTCTTACTGTTATCTTAAAAGATCTCAATAGCTTTGACAGATGACAGAGTGAGTAAGTTACTTACCTCATCAAAGAGAGCCATGTGAAACCCAGCAACTAACATCAGTTGAAGGAAGTGTTTTCTTTGTTTTCAGGTAAGAGATGCAAATATAAGGAATAAACTAAATGCATGGACTAGGAAGTGTGTTGGATAAAATGGCTGAGAATAAACCATTGAGGAGGCATGGTAGTAGAAACCTGGAGCATACAAAACTAGAAAGGAAATGGACAGCTAAAATTAAAGGAAATACCCTATAGATGCTGACCTCTGCTTTTACAGCTGCCCTTGCTAGCTGCATGTAGTAGTATCAACAATAATAATGATAATATTCTGATGGCAGAAGAGTTTTTATTTAGCTTTTCCAGCTTCCCTGAAAAAGACTAAGTGGGTACAATAGGTTGGATTGTCTCTTCCTTACAGAAGGCTTCTATGCCTGGTGCTAAGCAAAGCCCTCACTACTCAGGAGCAGTGCACTGTGGGGCACATGGAAAGGCAGTGGTAGTGATACTCCCTTCAGTTCTGCCGGTGCTTCCATCTGTCTCTGGATGGGAGACTTGCAGCTCACATTAGAATGTAATTTATTTACCTATGACCCAGACAGGCAAGGTGAAAACTCAGCCCATTTCTCATACTGACTCCTCCAGGATTCTTAAATGTTAGAAAGACTGTGCTTTCAATGCTGACTTGTCTCAGAGATTTAAGAAATTAGACCTTTTCTTCTGCTTAAAGTCAACAACAATCTGCTTAAAACTTGCCACTGGAAGACACTTTTCCTAAATAGTCAGCAAAAGCATCCATCCTCAGCCATGTTTTGCAACTTACTGGAGGAATATCCACAAATTTGACATGAAGGGACTGGTGCTGCATTGGGAGTCCAAGCACTGTGAGGCTGGATGAGTCTGTTCCCTTTGGTGTGTCTATTCTCAGAAGAATGGAGTGATTTCAACTTCTTCCATTTGTCAAAATTACTCTGCAAACTAGGCCACCCATTAAAGGGAAAGCAAAAATTATTTTATTAAGGTGAAAAACTTAATATTACCTGTATTTGAAAATGGATATATAGGTATGAATGAAGTCATGACCAGTAGTTTCCTACTCGTGGATATGCTCCAGAGGGGTTTCATTCAGCTAGAAAACTGGAAAAAAAAACAACTGAAAATTGGTGGCAAGCAGGACCATAATCCAAAGTAGAAAGTAGAATGGGATTTAGTAAGAGCTCTAGCTAATTATCAGTTTATCAGGGACTATGAGGTGCAAGAACTGCAGGCTCACATGCTGTCTATCAGTGGCGTGTCCCATATAGCACAGCTGGGGACAGACTGCCAGTCTGGCGCATTGACTGAGTATTTTCCCTCTCATTACAAGTAGCTGGGCATTTTGTAATGATGAATACGAGTCCTATGAATATATCTAATGCTTAACTTGACTGCAGCTTATTTATTCATTGAAGTCATCCCTGAAAGCAGTAATGCTGGCTTTAAACTGTTATGTGCCACTCATTGTAGCATGTGTACTGGAGACTGCATTTTATACAAACAAAGCAAGAGCAACCACAAAAGCATCTCCTACTCTCATTTCTCTTGAAAGGGATTGCCCCAAGTTCCACGTGAGTGTATCATGTAAAGGGGAAGACATCTCATTACATCTTACTGCACAGACTGCATACTTCTTACTGCTAGACTGAATAAAACAGCACATAATTTAGCCCCCCGTCATCTTTAAGGTGCCAAGTGTGAATTCAGATAAATTCTGGATGAAAGCTGACAAATAGAAACTTTCAGACAGTATGCTTCAGAGAAACAGAAATTTAAACCCAATGCATAACTCTGCAGCTGGTGGTTTCATTTTAACCAATCATTTTCTTCATGTTGTTCTTATTTGCACAGCAGTTCTGAACAAATTGAAAAGTGGTTTTTTTCTCTGTTCATGCAGGCTGGGCTCCTACCACTTCCCCTGTAGAGGAGAATTAAATTTTGCAGTGATAAGTTCAAGAATACACAGATAAGGCACTTGTAGGAAGAGGGAGGGGGGAGAAAAGACAACGAGGCATGAATGGAAAGTACTGAGAAAATACAGAAAGAGGAGCAGTTGTCAGCTGCATTTTACTCCAATATACAATCTTCAGCAAGGGAGAAAGTAGTGAGTTTTGCTGATGCTAATTTCATCCCTTCATTATTTTGGGAAGATGCATTTACATTTTCTGTGTGGATAAGCAGGACTAGATGAGTCAGGAAGAGAGATAACATAAACACTGAAATCTGTTGAACTTTCTGGTTTTAATCTCAATTTACTGTCCCAACTCTATCTCTCTAGTGGCCAGAGTAAACACAGATTTAAATAAAAAATGTATGGGCTCAATTCAAACTGAGGCTGGATGCTGTGTTCTGAGGTGGAAACAGCACCAGCCTTAGATGGAAGACAGAGAAGTTTTAAGCTCTGTAGCTATCACTGCTGCAACTCTGCAACATGAGGGGTGGTGACAGAGCAGGGACAGTTTATGACACAGAATAAGCACAGACAAAAGGTCATCTCTCCCTGGGTCAGCTTGCTCAGTGACTTGGCATCAGAGATGGTCAGATGCAGATGCCTGGGGAGGAGGTTACAGACAGAGGCTGTACAGCAGTATACACCAGAATAGCCCTCTGCTCCTCAATAAAAAAAAATATAAATAATTGGGGAGGGGGGACACACAGCCTAAGTCAGGCCTGGTAGCTGATTTCATTAGCCCTCAGGAATTCGTGGTCATCTTCTCTGAACAGCTTCAACACCAGCAGCCTCTTGTGGCAGGCAATTGCAGAGGTTAATCATCTGTTGTGTAATGAAACATTTTCTTGTTTTATTTTGTTTTATTTGCCGTGGACCTTCTACCTTCCTAACTTGAGGACTCTAGTTTCTGTATGTGTAAAGAGAGTGGAAAACTTTCCTGCAAGCCCTTTGTGCATCCCACAGAACTTTATACACATTTGTTGTAACATTCTCAGTTGACACTGTTTTTAACTGAAAATCTGCATCCTGTTTAGTCAGTCTTCATGTGAGATCTGTATCCCACCATTGATTATCTTTGCTACTATCTACTTGGCCTTTTCTAGTGACATTATACTCTTGAAACAGGAACCAGAACTGCACACTGATTTTAAGATGCAGGTAGACCAGCACTTTGGATAGTGATATAATGATATTTTCTATTTTATTCTCTAACAATCAGAATATTCACTTTGCATATTTTACCACAGATGGGCACTGAGTTCAGTAAAACTATGTATTATAACACCAAGATCTCATTTCTGAATAACAGAAGATAGCTCAGAGCCCATAATTTTATACATTAAGTTTGGATTATTTTTTTCCCATGTATGTCATTTTATGTTTATCGGTCCTGAATTTCATTTCCCACTAAATTAGCAAGTATTTTAGCCTCTTACAATCCTTCCACAACTCTCCACAGTTGGTTCTCACTTTTAACTCAGCAACTTAATCTACACTTCCCACTCCTGTGGTACACCCATGCTTGTTCTTACATCCTTAGAATAAAACACCCACAAACTTTGACCAAGTTGCCAGTAGTAATGAAGCTTTGTGTAACAGATTTCCTTCTAGATTTCAAATGTTTGCATGCTTGCCTATACCTGCAGACCTTTGAACTAATGGGAAGTTACACTGTGTTGCTCGTGGGGAAAAGAGGACAGACAGTGTGAGACAGAGCAAATTCAGCTATCAGAAATACAAACATTACTCTGTAGATAAGCTAGGCAGTGGATTTCATGATAGCCTTTCAAATTTACTATACTCAAGACGTGGAACTTTCTGTCATTGTACAGGGTTTTCATATTAATGGCCTAAACTAATTCATTATAACTATTTCTGTTCTGGCAGGCTAAGGACATGTAAAATGCAAGCTCAAGCCCAGAGGAATTACAGCCCTAATTTAGTGCACTAATTTAAGAAAGTGTTTAAGGACAAGTGTAGGTCTAGTCATCTAGTTAAATTCTTCCCTAAATATGTCTGTTTTCCAAAGTAATGGCTAAAGGATCTGGACTGGGAACTAAATCCACAGCCCCTAGTACATGTACCCCAGCTATAGTTTCTTTTCTCTTTAATTCTGCCTAGGAATGAAAAAAAAAAACAATGGGGTGGGAGGGAGGAGGAAGAAGATATGACTGCTGCTTGAAGGTGAGATCTTAAATCTGTAAGTTGCATTTAAACAGATGGAAAAAAGAAAGTGTTTTAATAGCCTCTTGTCATCACAGTCTTCAGACCTGCCACATTTTCTGAGTCTTTAATGACATTAGAGTACACATTATCTCCAAGCTGTACCTTGAGATGATCCTTAATTAAGCCACAAGAAAGCAAACAAACAAGTAAACAAAAAGAAGCTTGACAGCATGCCATTCATGGTGTGAGAAATGCAATCATATTGTATGTAACACTTTACCACTTTGAATGCAAACATTTGGCTTCAAAATGTGTTGCTCTGTAAATCTTCTTATTAATTATATTTCACTTTGAATTCAGAGCCAGGCCAACATCAATTTATTTCACTCAACTGCATCAGCCCTGTAATGTTATTCTTCAGTTTTACTCTCAGTCTGGCTCTGACTGATAACATTTTCTGATCAATGAAAAGACAGAGGTTGTTACCGAAAGAGATGGCATGTTATAAAGCTGCTCTAGTCCAGCAATTAAGGGCATTTTATTATGCAATAAAACCAGTGCTATTTTTTTTCACTGCAGCCACACAACAGTAATTCAGACATTAATTTGCATGTGATATATCACTGATGGGGCAAAAATGCATTAGTTTCTATGAAGCTCCAAAATCCTGTATCTTTTAATATAGTAACAACTGGAGTCCTCAGGAAGTTGTAATGTGATTTTTCTTAATTGAGACAAAATGTATGCATAGTTGTTGATTAGATTCAATTGTGGGAGTGGTTCTTCCCGAGCTGGGTGGTATGGAAAGGTATTAGCATGAACAGGAGGTAAAAACAACCTTCTAATCTATTTAGTGTGAGAACAGCTGAGTACTTACCAGCACTGCACTAACAGCATGACCCAGAAGAGTTTATTCTCACTGCTACTATCTAGTCTGAGAAATGTTTGCAGGGGAGAGGTTATGGTTGGCAAAAGCTTGTGACAGTTTCCAGGTGCACTCTTCTTTTGCTTCTCATTGAACAAATACACCTGACACTGGGAGCAGAAAAAATTCTTCATGTCCTATAAGAGCTCCCTGCACAGTTTTAGTTTTTCCCTACGAAAAATGCTTCTTGCACAGGGGAACTTCATCTGGAAGTTATAAAGTTGTGCTGTGTGTGAGACTGGAGCTTTTCTGGAGCCTCTAGTGACATTTTAGTTAAACTGTAGAGAGATCATAGCTGTGCAGATTTCCTTTGAGTTTGAGCCTAGAAGAACACAGAGGATTTGAGATAGTAGTAACCCCTTACTGAAGTCTTCTAAGTGGTGAAAGCTATAAAGAAGTGCATACATCAAGGATTCATTGTAAAATTTAGGATTTAAAATTCATAGTAAGGTCTTTAAGACATCTGAGCCTATGTCCATAGTTGTCACTAATGACAGCTACTGAGCTACTTTGGTTGGATATGAGCTGGTAGAATGAAAAACAGCTTTGTAACAGCTATTCACCAGAAAACTTTGGAGAATTAAGTAGGTCTTTTTCAGTAGGGGATAAGTAAAAGTTCTGCTGTAGAGTGCTTCTGAATTAGCACCTCAAAGGTAATTTTTAGAGAAAAGCTACTATATGATGGAGGACTGGTCTGATTCAAGGGGGCATTTTCTCTGTTTCAGAAGCTAGAATGATCCTCAGCTCATTAGGGAGTTATTTGCATCTGTCAAAGATCCACCTTGTGTTGAGAACAAAGAATTTACAGCAGACATTTTTTCCATTTTAAATTATTCTACAGACCTCCATTTATCAGATCACAAATTAGGCCTCACTTACTCATCCCTTATCTTTTCCAAATGTTAGTAATATTTATCTCACAGACCTGCAGTAAGTCTTCATAACCCAGAATCTGCAAAATACCAACAATTCATAAGCAGGAATCCTTAGAGAAGTCCAGGCTGTCATTGAGCATCTTTGAAACTCAACCAGATGGGACAAAAGAAAAGATTAACAACCAAAGCAACACTAACCTGGCTCACAAGGCTATGGCAAAAGTGATCAATAGGGAATGTCTTTTCCATTTCTAGTAGAGTGGCCAAGGTATGAGTTTAAATGAAACCAAGACACAGATTCATAAAACCTCCAGAAGGTGTGATATCCTATCTAAATCTGAGATTCAGAAGGAATGAAAATCTAACCTGCTTATTCTGGTAAGAAATAATTCCAGCTTCTCTTTAGACTGTCATTAAAGTCAGAAATAAAATAAAATAAAATAATAAAATACTGCTTTATATCTGAAAACAATTGGGTTATGATTTTATGGAGAGATATTGTTGCTGATTTTTGCATCATTTATACTACCAAATAGCAAGCTATTTGTTAATAACTGCCTGCTGTTGTGGAATCCCCTGACAGAAGGCCATATGTGCCACAAAATTTGAGGCACTCAAGTGAATGATTGGAGATATGCATTCAAAATTCCCTTATCGGTCATGCATTTGCTCATGGTGTTGGTTCTTAGTTTTTATTTAATAACTGGGGGGGGGGTTGTTGTTTGGGGTTTTTTTTCTCATTATCCCATTTTGCTTAAGTCTGCTTTTGGATTCAGTTAAGGTCTTAAAATGTCCTTAGGTAAAACAAGAGACTATGTATGCCAGCATGGGCAGGGTACCAACCTTCTCCATTAAATGAAAAACATGCTGAAAAAGCAATAAATGTTATAAAACAAGCATTGAATGTATCAGAGGGACAGATGTAAAACCAGGCAGTTTGGAATTGGAAGTTAATCCAAGAATAGATGAAAAGAAACTTCTCTGTGGAAGTCTCACCTTGCAGGTCTTACTCCTGTACAGGGAGAGCATACAGCCAGAAGGCACAAAGCTGGAGAGCTGCTTCAAAGAAGCCATTCACATATGGAGAGAGCTGGGAGGCATTAAATGAAGGTGCTTCCCCAGCTCCTGTTTGAAATAGAGACCCACAGCCTCAAGAAGAAAGAGAAGCCTGTGACCAAAACCACTTAGGGCTCCAGTGCAGAGACTTGTTTTTGAAGGACCTTGCTCAGCTGCTGTCTCTGAAGATGGTTCTTTAAATGTAAAGTGAACACGACACTTTATACCTAGTGCTCACATATGGGTTGACCATGCAGTGGTTCTTCTAGGCCTGTGCAGCAATACAAAGCTCACTGCTGTGAGCACAATAAGTTCATCTGTTTTTAATGTAGAATGAGAGAGGGTCTTCATTCTCCTCAGTGAGAAAGCCATAACTTCTCATTAGATGCACAGAGTTAGATACTGTACTCACATAGCCCAACTAGCACAGAGCTTAAGTGCCTCACCTTGAAGCATCACATACTCAACAGAAACTTTTGTCTTGTATTTTAGAAGCACTGACTTTTTAAAGAATCCCAGCTCTCAGCTATATGCAACTAAAAAGGTTGAGAAGTTGGTCTCTGTGCAACTATGATACCCTTGCCATATTATAGAGAAGACTGTGCTTCATTGTTGGCAAGAGGCAAGACTGGTTGCAATCATTGCTTGATAGGTCCTTTTTCTTCTGAAAGTTGTAAGTTTGGGTCTGGGCATCATAAGGTTTCCCTGCTCCAGCACTGTGTCAACTAACAGATCCTGTAACAAGTCTGATGGCTTCTGACTATTAAATGTAAAATTGCCTTTGGAACAGTCTGACTGCTGGTGTGGACTGAATTTCTTCATTTGTGACTGTGCTGTCCATGATCCCCAGCATTTTTTTAACCTTTAACTTCTGTCCTTTCCTAATCCCTGCTTTTATGTTACCCTTACAATTTTTCCTAAAAATGTCTTATTCCCTCTAAATCTCATTTAGACCATGATTTCTTTTCTTTCCTAGAGTGATAGATAAAGGGGTATATTAATTTATCTATCTGAACATCAGATAACTGTAGCCCACACTGAGACTCAGTTTGACTGAACTGCCAACAAACTAAGGGCTATGACCTTCATTTGCCTCAGGCATAACCCAGGAATGATTGATTTTACAGTGGGCTCCTTGTGAATGTGAAATTAAACAGCATGACCTCTTTTGAGGTAAGCTTTCTCTTTGAAGGATGATCATGCCTTCCTTTGATCATCTCTTTAATCATTGTCTGAAGTTTTTCATGAGGATTGTATCGCACCATAAGAAATACAGTAGACTCAGCAATGAAAAAGGTACCCACACATACAAAACAGGGCATGAGAAAGTTATACCTGCCCACTTCACATACCACAACTGGCAACTGGTTGAGAGTTATAATAATCATTACTTCTCTCAGTCAGGGCTTTTTAGACAACATCTGGAATGCTAGTCTGTGCCTAATAAGGAGCCACAGGGGATCTAGAGCACTTTGTGCCTTCTTTGAGGAAAACTGAAAAAGCATTTTACATAATAAATCCATCTGAAAGTTCACAATAATTTGGAGACCTTTCATAAATAGCAAAATATGATAAATTATTCCATTACCTGCCTAACTAGCATTTTAGTCAAAATAAGGTTTGACGTGGTATCCTTTTTGCCTACAATATGAGAATAGAATGTGGTAAAACAGCAGAGGAAAAAAATTTAAATAACTATGGAAATAAATAAATAAATAAATGTGGAAATTGACAAAAAGTTTTTCTGATTATAAGGCTTTAACCTCTAAATTTCTCACTGACTCTCTATCAATGACGCTACTTTTCAAAATACCAGTGTTCAGCTTCTGCTTGATGTAAACAACCTGACAGGACACCTCAATAACAATTACATTCCACAAAATATAGCAAAGAACAGCAATTTCAAAAGCAGGCATAAAGTTTTCCTGCCCTTCTAACACATTGGCTTATTATACCAGAATACAACAGAGGGCAATATTGGGTTTAACAGCAAAATTTTACAGCTA
Source organism: Heliangelus exortis (assembly GCF_036169615.1). Taxonomy (NCBI): domain Eukaryota; kingdom Metazoa; phylum Chordata; class Aves; order Apodiformes; family Trochilidae; genus Heliangelus; species Heliangelus exortis. The sequence continues at coordinate 5,985,414 of NC_092422.1, forward strand.
GATGCTCATTTGGGGTAAATCTGAGTGTCATTCATGGAAGTACCACGTAAGTACCACATTTCATATTCATGCTTTATGCATAGGGAAAATGACTCGTTTAAGATTAACTCATGATACGAACAGATCATGATGGGTTGTTTACTAGTTGGGTGAGCAGGACCTAATGTGACAAGGACAATGTCATTGACATTATCTTGAACTAGAATTAAGATTATATTGCTCAGCTATTTGCAGTTTCACTTAGGACTTCTAAGTATTTAAGATGCAACAAGTGTTAATGCTAAGGATTTAACATCCTTGCAATAATGATAACTCAGCATGATTGTGAATTCTAGTGACTCCTAAATCAGAAAAGAAAATGTTATTATATAAAACAAGAAATATTATGTTCCTTCTTCAGGCACTTTGATAAATGAAAGGAATTTTGCTTTCTTGCCTTTTACGAGTTGGGATATATTTATTAGCACAATTTCTGCATTTTTTTTCTTTTACGTGTATTTGCTTGAAACCAGGATGATCCATGGGAAGTATTTTTTGCCAAAACCCATGAAGTTATTCACAAGTTAGGAGTCCAGTATCTTGGTAAAGACAAAAGTTTGAAGCTGCATTCCACACAATTCTTCTTGAAAATTCCCTGCTGAATAATCCCAGAGTGCTAGTATCTGATCTATAGTCAGCAATTCAGAGGAATTCATCTGGCAGTCAATTAAATCAGAAATGCTACCAGGGAGTAAGAAAGCTGAATGAAATTGCTTCTACCTCCTCTAAGTAATTGACTGAACAACAAACATTTCAACATAATCCACTTAAATCATAATTAAACTTCCCAGACAACAGCCCTTCTATTTTCAATGCTGTTTTAATGGGAAAAAAAAAAACAACCCAACCATATTTACTATTCTTTAATAAACTGCTTACTTGAAAATATGTTTGGTTGTAATATACCCAGAAGCAGCATCAACCTACTATGTACATCCTCTTGAACTGGTGGGGAACTCTGAAGTCCTTTAGAATTTTTATTTTGACCTGGTAATGAGCATTAAAATCTTGCCTTCACTCAGATTGTAGCTCCTTTTGCCTAAGGGTTTTCAAATACCAGGAAATTCAGCTGTAGATTCAGAGACTGACATTAACTATGTGCAAGTGTCCTTCAGCGAGCTGGGTTTCTGAGCTCTCCCTGTACTCTGGCCTTTCCTCTAGTTTATGTAATGTCTTGGGAGAAATGTATCCCACTATACAGTACTGATATTAGCTGGCCAGCTGAATGACTTTCCAGGACTCACTGGTAGTAATGACAGGTTTGTCAAATAAGACACATGAGGATATCTATAGGTAGATGTAAATGTACAGGCTTTTATTTGGAGTGGAATCTTTCCTTGCAATGTAAAGTGATTTTAAGTAGACTGCGACTTAAAACTAGAATAGCAGCTTCCCAACTTGCATTCTGTAATCAAGGCTTTAGTTTAAAACTGGTGACTGTAGTGTCAAACTCTTAAAAAAGTTGATCATCACTTTTCTTGAGATGTCCTGCCAGCAAAAACATTCCCAATTTTTTATTCTACTTCTGTCTGGAAGCTGGAGACAAAGAGCAAATAAGACAGAAACTAAGTGCTACAAATTGAACAGAGAGTGTAGATAGCCTCAAATGTCTGGTGGGATTTTGCCCCTGAGGATTTCTTAAGAGGCTGTCACACAAGCAAGATTTAAAGTCACATAATTTCAGGGGAATAAAATATAAAATATCCACATTTGTGGTACTTGTGCCAGGTTCCCTGCATTACAACTGGAGAGTCAGAGTAATTTTGAGAGTGCAATTCATCTGAACTATATTAGGCATCTGTATAATAACAAAAAGACTTGTTCTTTACAAGTGTCTGTTCCTCTCCACTTATGGTGGAGTGTTTCCTGTTATGGTGACTGTTTCCTGTGTAGGTAGCTATCTGGTCAGAGGTCTCCCTGACTCAGTATTGCAAGCCAAGGAAACATGGTGAGTCTGTGCTCAAGCAAGGAAGTGACCTGCAAGACTGACTGATCCAGTCACTTTCACTTGAGTTAATAAGCAGGAACACATATTTGAACTTTAAAAGGAAACACCATCCCCCAAATACCGTCTAAACAACAATCTCCCTGTTCCCCCAAAAAATCCAAACACCAAAAAACTAAACACACACACACAAAAAAAAAAGTTAGAAAACTTAGGTCAATGTTTTCCATGTAAATACAATCTCAGTTGGATTTTATCCTACAAAAGACAAGGCTCTAAAGTCCTGCAATGGTGCTTTTAACAGATTTTCAAAGGCAGAGAGGATCACACTGACCCTACTGCAGGACAAATCCTAGTACTGTCGTTTCCAGTGGTTTTCTTCCAATCCTTCTGAACCTTCTATCTAGCCTAGTACGTGTGTGTAACAGGTTCCCTACAGGCACATGACTGGAAAAAAAATGAAAAGATTAGGGAAGGACTAGCAGTCATCTCCATCCTATATGTGTGCATATTTAGAATAAAAAATGTCTTGAAGAAGGAAATTAATTTTTTTTTTTAATTTTTTAAAATTTTAAAAAAATTTTTTTTTCTTTTTTTTTTTTCCTTTTTGGCTTGTAGCCCATGTTACAAAGAAATTGCCACACTGATGTCATATGTCACACCCCTGCAGAGATTACTGTGCATTTAGAGGTAGTGGACCAGACACCTGATACACAGTAAACCTACAGTAGCTTTTCCACCTGGCTTATCACAGAAGGACTATCAAGGGAGTCACTAAGGTGAACTGTGAAGGCTGCTGGTATGTCACAGGCTGCCAAAACCCAGGATATTCAAAAGTTGTAGTTTGCAGATCTCTTCAGACTCAAAGTACATTTCATGTGATAACATCAGATAGAAGTGCCCACACATTAAACATAGAATTAAAGATACTGTCAGACATGTATCAAGAAGGTTCTGTGAGAGACTCAGGGAGGATGGTAAAGTGCTGGATGCTGGATGCACAGTTCCTGTGTCTCCTGGCCAAGACAGAAGAATGTGGACAACACGTTAAAGTCTGCAAATCAGATGAGTTCACCCCCAGCTCCAGAAGCTGCACGATTTCACAGAGCGTGTTTGCATCTATCTGTAGAGCAAAGCAGAGGTATTTACATAAGCAACCTTTAATCCTGTTAACACAGTGCTCTGCAAGTGTTAATCTGTTCTCCCCCTTCTACCAAGGCAGTCACAGAGGGGGGACACACACGTTACTTGCATACTCTCAGTCTTTATGATATTAAGTCTGAGACAGTATATGGCACATTGCTTATCCCTTAGGATGTTTTTCAAACAGCCAAAAAGTAAGGCAGTCCAATACACTCTGTAAATCCTCTCAAACCACTTTGAAAATCCCAAGGATAAAAAGACCTTCAGCTTTGTTTTGTTCATACTGTGTTTTGAAATTTTAGATTCCTTTGGGATTTACACTTCTTACTCTCCTGTGTGTCTTTTTTGCCATAAACCAAGTATGTACTCAAAAGTTAGAAGCTAGAAGAGGCTTTTTAATGACCTATTGAGAATGAAATGAATAATTTAAGATTTACATAGCTTTAAATTAGTTTTGCTTGTTGTAGGGTGTAAACTACATTACAGAAGGGGGATTTGTTCTCTGTCTGTTTGCTTGCAATGGAGTGATACAAAATCCTGTCTCGTATTTTCTGTGTGTTAATTGGGGATTTAACTGTTGTTTCCTTTGCTTACAGTGGTGTACATCAAAGCCCTTAAAATCCATTTTAATTGCACTGAGTGGATTTGGTCAATTACACTAGTACTCTTTCTATTAACAAGCATATGAAAGGAAGACTATTCTGTATGTAAATTAATAGAGCTAATCAGTTGTCCTCCCATTATACACATGACAGAATTTGGCAGCACCTCAGAAGGAAATAGAAGTTTTATGGCTTACATCCAGGATCACATTTTTGCAGCCTACACACAGAGAGGAAATTGAGGTTATCTTCACATCCTGTTAAATGTCTGGAATTTATTTGGTCAGTACCTAAATATCAGTTCATTAGGGCTTCTCTTTGGAAGAATTCTCAAATTGGGAATTGGAGTCACTTTTTTGTAATACAGCCCTAGTCATGGTGAGACTCTACTGAGAGACCAGAGGAAGACAATCTCTGCCCATCTCTAAGAAAAAAGAAACAAAACATAAGTCCAATCAAGGCAACATAAAAAAACCAGAGATTATGCTGCTCAGTGTAACAGGATTTCATCATATCAGTTTACTACTACCATTCAGTGAGGTATTTTGCTTGTTCCACAGCAAAGGGCAGTTTTAGAAGAGACATGTTATTCCACAGCAAAAGAAAAAGCGTTTGTCACAAAGAAGTAATTTCCTAAATGTTTCCAAGACAATCTTTCTATAAATTTAAAAACTACCACAGGAGGAAATTCATAGGTCTTTGTTCATAGAATGAGCAGGTCAGTGGTGGGAGTGAGGAATGCAGAGACTGGTGTCACATTGTTCATGTACTTAAGGAAATATGATTGGTAGCAATAGAAATACATTCAATATTGTAAAATGTTTGCCCCTGATTTAAACGAGAATATAACTGAGCCAGCATGGAGTGCTTTCAGAAGTCCTCCTTTCAATCTCTTTATTGATTGTATGTTGAATAATGGTCTCCCAGAGTCTGGAGATGTAGTAGGAATTACTCTGGTTTTGAGATTTCCTTTCCCCACACAACTCAAGCTCCCTACCTGTACCTTCTCAGGATGGAATTTAATTATCTAAACATAAGCATTTGTATGCCAGTTGTGGTGTCCCAACATTTTCAAGACACCAACATGGCAATGAATGAAAGACCTGTAAGGGACTTGCTCTGCACTGGGGGGGCAGATGGAGGCTGGGCAGCCAGCAACCTACTACAGTGTTAGCCATCTATGTCTACACAGTGTATTTCCACCTATTTTTACAGTCATGCAAGCTTTGTGCCAATAATGTCTGCTTTTCTCCACTGACTGTAGAGGGAAGCATAGGTTTGACTTCAGGTGGAGACAACTTTGTGGATTCTAGATGATGTTTCATGAATTTTGCACATACATTCAATATTTTTTGGATATAATGTGCACAAAATGTGGTGCTGAGCTCTTTGGGATCTCTATGTATCTCACAAATTAGATTAAAGGTAATAGATTGTAACTCTATTAGAGCAGCTTCACACAAAAATATTCAAGCCATATGTAAAAAAGGTTTCGAATTCTAGACATGTCAATTCTATAGACAGAAAAGTAGGAGATAGCTGTGAAACCTTGATTGTGTGATGACCCAAGGCATAATATTTGTGGCTGCAGTACTATGGCCTTAAGAGCAGTTTAAATCTCTGAAACAGAGGAAGACCAGGAGTCACATACCTCAGAAGTAAAATGAGGAAGATGCACAGGAGCAAAGTTATAATTTAATTTATGGGTTAAACGCCATGTTGGACTTTCAGTCACCCACCTGCTTCCTGCTAAGGTCAATCATTTCTGCAAGAAAGAACAGGAACAGATTGCAAAGACTCTCTCTGTGGCAGTTTCAGGGTAATTCAATGCATTAGCATACTGTTGAGAAACTATAGAGTATCTTCTATTGACATGAAACTAATGTGAAAGTACATCATTTACATTCAGACATCAAACATTAAGCAAGAAGTGAATTGGGGATGATAGGTTCTGCTCTCTTTATAAGCTCACAGAGTGCCTTTTCCTATACAAATAGACACTGCAAACCTTTAGTGACTTGTAATGCCTCCATTTTGATTCTGAGCAGATCTGATTTCCAGTCAGATTTGCTGAGGTGCTGAGTATGCACAACTTATGTTAAGGTCCACTAAGACACGTGTGCTCAGCAAATCTTCCTCTGCTGTGGGTTTTGTTGGCTTGGTGAAATATCTTGTTATTCTGTAACTCAAATTTCAGAGGCAGCTAAGCTTCATTGGAGTTAATCAAATCAACAATTTACACAATAATATGCAAAACCTATCAGGTAAGGCTAATTGCTTTTTACTCTATAAAAATTGCTTCCCCTCCCATTCTTTATTTCCTTTAGCTTCCAAATAGTTCTATTAAACAATTTGATGCTCATGACTAGTTCTTGAAAGATAACTCTGCTTTCATGTCTCCTTAGCAAGTTACAACTTTAAATAAACTAGAAGACCATGACCATGTAATAGATAAACTTACCCTATGAAACAGAGAAACTCTTACCTGCAGCTGAAACTATTGGAGTAGGTTTTCTGTAGGACATCTAGTTCTAATTAGAATTTTATCATAAGATAAAAGTTTAAAAAGCCAACATCTCAAAACTTGAAAAAGCAGCAGATTTCTGAAGCAGAGAAACAAAATAAAAATAAAATGTGTGCAGAGCACAGCTCCCCTGGAACTTAACTTATTTGATGATATGCAGGAGGAGCAAGAGCCCTCTTAAAAAAAGCTGCCAATAACAGCAACATGTACAGGGATTCTGATCACTGAAAGCTGACTTAACACATAATTATAAAGATAACATTATTAAATCCAGTCAAGCCTGATACGCAGTTGGGATTCCACTTAGGTCATCAAGATGGATTTTAGGATCCTCTTCACTCAATTTCCCTTTTCTGTTACCGTGGCTGATTTTATGGAAGTTAAACTGTAAAACTCAGGCAGAGCAACTTAGGCCTCAATATCATTGTTCCTCTCTATGATAATTGTTTCCATAATTGTTCTTGCCATTCCAGCAGATGATCTGCAAAGACGTAGGAAGAAAAAGAAAAGGTTATGTCCTTTCCTGCTACTTTATAAGGCATGATGATAGCTTCATAAAATTTTATTGTATTACTATACCAAGACCATAATACCATCCCCATACTTTATTACCATGCCAAGAGCTGGAAGTTGAACTCAGACAAATTCAACATTGAAATAAGATGCAATTTGCTGTCACTGAAAGCAGGGAAACATAGACATGATTTGTTGGAAAGGCGAAAAAAATAGAAGGGAAATGACCCAGAGAGACTGTGGCTGTCCCCTCCCTGGATGTGTTCAAGGCCAAGTCAGATGGGCCTTTGAGAAACATGGTCTAGTAGGAGGTGTCCCTGCCCATGCAGGGGCTTAGAACTAGATAATCTCTAAGGTCTCTTCCTTTCCAAACAATTTAATGATTCTATGATTCTGTGAACCTGCTCCTGTGTTCTGCAGAATCTGCAGCTCCAATCTTGTCAGATCTCACAGACAAAATGATAAAACTTTCTAAAGGACAACCCTGGAGTCATAATCTGGGACTACAGCTCACAGCCCACAAGTTTGTGGTCTGAATTACCTTTGCTGTCTTCATGCAAAACCTGGAGTGTTACTCTTCCATTCTACAACACCTGATGGAAAGATACCTCTTTCTACATGCTGAGGTGCCTATAAACTCAACCCACTGCTTCAGCTTTGCCAACTGTAGTTCATGTTCCATCTTCCTATTCAGACCCTTTTCCATGCAGCTAGGATGATTAAACAAGATTATTTGGAAGAAGAAGAGAAAAAAAAAAACAAACAAAACAAAACAAAAAAATCAAGCAAAACAAAAAAACCCTATATTTGGAAAATAAACCCCCTAAATAAGCAGTTACAGAGTCACCCTTATATATCTAAGGGGAGGTTCAGGGGTCCCAAATGAAGCAGGGTAGGTCCTTGTTTTGCAGTTCCTCAGTCAATTCAGTTCCTAAGGAAGAAAACAAGTCTGAAAGCTTAAGAGTAATGTAGCCCTGTGCAAAATATTCTGTTCTGTGTGGGCCACCCCCCTCTCCATTCCCATTTCAACTCTCACAAGAATACATGTCCCTGATGTTTCACATTTGTCCCTGCTCCACCTGTCAGTATTATTCTGAAAGCTGAGCAAATACAAAAGCAATCAGTTCTTCAGGTCTATATCATACCTCCTTTTGCACAATAAACAGCATTTTTGATGTAGGCAAAAAGAGAAAGAACAAAACAAACCTTTCATCTTCTTCCATAAAAGCCACATTATAACTTCTTTTTCATGTCTTTTTTCTTTTTTTGCCTCCACAGTCCCTTGAGAACAACACAGTGTTTTCTTCATAAACAGATCTCAACATAGACTTGAAAATGTCTCTGTTAACAATGAATTATCCCAGATGTACCAAGAGCACCATGGTCATCAATAGTTCTGTGTAAACCCTCAAGGCTCTGAACTACTGATAAAAAGGAATGCAAGGGGAGAAAAGGATTATACAGTAAATAAATTTGACTAGTATTAAGTATTTACCATGCTGGCTGGCACAATCAATGAACTAAAGCAAAGCATCAGACATGGACTGGTTTACCATTTAGTTCACTCACACTCCTGTTCCTCTCTCAATATCTAATATGCGCAAAAAACCACTAAATCATAAATTATAGTATCTAACAGACTTGTCAGAGTGAACAGTTTTGCTTTCAAGATACAGGTAGAAAATTCAGTTCATTTTAGAATGACAAACATGTTGCAGTATTGTAATTTTTAGCTACAGTATTTAGTTAATTATTAACAATTATAAATAAGCTGTCTATCAAAACAAATATAGACAGCTGGTTGAAGGTGGTGATTCTCCCCCTCTACTCTGCTCTTATGAAACCTCACTTGGAGTCCTGTGTCCATTTCTGGAGTCCCCAGCATAAGAAGGACATGGAGCTCCTGGAAGGTGTCTAGAGGAGAGCCACTAAAATGACCAGAGGGCTGGAGCACCTCACAGATGGAGATAGGCTAAAGAAATTGGGGTTGTTCGAAATCGGGGTTGTTCAGCCTAAAGAAGAGGAGGCTCTGTGATGACCATATAGCAACCTTCCAATATCTTAAGGGGACCTACAAGAAAGCTTAGGAAGAAATTATTTCCTGGGAAGGTGGTGAGAAAGTGGAACAAGTTGCCCAAGGAAGTTGTAGCTGCCCATTCCCTGGAAGTGTTCAAGGCCAGGTTGGATGGGGCCTTGAGCAACCTGGTCTAGTGGGAGGTGTCCCTGCCCATGCAGGGGGGTTGGAACTGGGTGATCTTTAAGGTCCCTTTCAACCCAAACCATTCTATGATTCAATGACTTTGTGATTCTATGAAAAAACAACTGTACCAGCTTAAGAAACAGAATAAATGAGAAAATTTTATTAATATAAATGCATGTGGTTTAGATACATTATTGCAAGCTTCAGCTGAAACTGCTAGATTCAGTTGGAATTTTCAAATCTGAAGGCTAAATTTCACAACTATCTTGTCCCTTAAATCATTTACTTGTTCAAGAACAGATCATCAAAACACTTCAAATTGTCAAAATATCATCTCTGACCTGATACTTTGCTTGTTACAGTGTTTTGTTCTGGAAGACATTAGGGAATTTCAACAATTCTGTTAATCAGTAATGCCCCACAGTGTCTCACTGGTGGGTGCAAAAAAGCTCTGTAGAGGAACAGATCTTGCTGTTCCCTTTTTACAGAGAGGGAAACTGAGACAAAATGACTTGCCAAGGGAGATTGTCTTGGTTAGATGTGAATAAGCAGGTCCAGGAAAATCCCTGAATTGTAGTCCAGGACATGACCATAAATATCACAAAGAAAGATGACTGGCTGAGACGTTGTAATATTGGGAGCTGTTTTTAAAAAAACATTATAGTTTCAGATATGGAAATTAATGCATCTCAGAGGGATAAGAACATGAAATGCAGTATGAGAGATTAATTTATCTCCACATAGACTCTTTCCCCACAATAATAAGAAATTAAAACAAAGTTGGCTTAATGCATAAATAAAAACAGAATGGACACTGAATTTTAGGAATAAAGTCAGGAAATAAAAATAAATAAAAATATACAAAATAAACAAGAAAAAACTGTAGGTAAATTTTCAGTAGGATAATAAGCCAATAAACAGTTGACACAATGACTACTGCATAATGAATTTATCAATTAAAGGGAGAAATATCTGATGCCTTTCTTGCATCAGTCTTCTGTTATTTAAAAGTTAAATGTGTTCAGACATTTAACACAAGCAGGAAGGAAGAAAAAAATTATTATTTCTTTAAAGCATAGGTACTCTCAAGTGTACTGGACCAAAGATCTCCTCTCTGTAATATTCAGAGAACCACTCTGAGATCTCATAGAAAAAATAAAATTCTGGAAGACTGAAAAAAGATAAATGAAGTAACCATGTTTAAAATGGGAGAAGAGGAGGAGTAAGGGAATTTTGAGACCCAGGAAAGTACCATCATAAATAAGCTATTTGTAAATACTTAGACCAGAACAGGGAGACAAATTACTGACAACATGACTTTCTCAGAAATTAATCATGTCAAGGAAATTTTCTGTCAGCTTTGGAACCCCAACCACCAACTCATTTTGAGAATAAAGTACACAGATAGCCCTCAAAACACAGGAATAGCTGATAACACTTTGGGGCAGATCAATGGACTAATGACTTTCTGCAATTCTTCTAAAGAGCTGTTTTCCTGTGATACTGACAAGGGGAAAGACTTATTAAGAAGAAACTTACAAAGGCACCTAAATTTAATAGGAACTTCAGAGAATCCAATTCAGAATGTAAAAAATCTGATTCTTGAGTTTCCTTCTTCCTCTGTTATGGCAAAGATTTTATTAAAGGTATCACCAGCAATAACTACAAAGGAAAAGATTTGGATAAAGTTTTTAAAATATTCATATGAGAGCAATTGTTTCCACTATAACTCTTCAGTTACTGGAATGGGTACTGAATATCTGCCTGTTGATTTTCCTTCCCAAAGAGTGATGGTGTACCCTTGAAAGTGCATCTTTGCTGAGCGTAGAAATGCTGCAAGTGAATTTGCAGCCTTGCAATTTCCCTTAGAATTATGCTGCTGCATTTCACTATGACAATCCTGCTTGTGATAACAAAAGACATTTTGGCTTCTGGGGTAAGATCTCTGTGTGAGGCCTCCTGCAAATATTAAGCTTCATGAATTTTTCTATGACAAGAGGGCAATGGCTCCTGAGACCTGTGAAATTTTAATCCATTGGAAAATATAAAGTCTGGAATTCTGGGATTCACATATTTCTCCCCTTTGCTCCCATTTGAGTCTCTACACCTCAAACAAAGAACTTGGGCTGTTGTCACTGTGCCTTGACTTAGTAAGTCACAGTAGTGTCCTTTCTTTTCATGCCCACCTATTTGCAGCTCCTTACATAATTTCTGAGCTTATTTGCAATAGGGGAACATTTAAAAGCTCTACATTCCTGGGGTATCTTGGACTGTCCTGACTATACAAAGAGGCTGAGTGCCCTCAGTTCCCACAGATAGCCAGCAGTAATCAACCACATGGAGATATTTTTATTTTAATTTCCTTCAAACATCTATATATGAGTATCATACAGCACAGATGTAGGTCTAAAAATAAACTTATCAGAAAACCTCTCCCATTGATAATCAAGTATGTTTTGTGTTTGAGGGTTTTTCCCCCCTTCTTTTTCCCTTGAAGTAGAACTGAAGAGTGTGATTCAGTGCCAGGAGCAGAGATTGTGCCAAATCATTTCCCATGCTAGCACATATGCTTTAATGGAGAAGTAATATTTCAGAATGTTCCACCTTCCTTACCACTTTCAACTTGACTTGTCAGTATTCACTTGCCATAGACATAAGGATTATGCAGCAAGAAGGTTGGATAAAATTCTAATTGATTTAGCATGGCCAGTGTTGTAAGCAATCTTGGAGATCAACTTCCTGCAGATGTTGAACTACCACCCTTTCCTCTGTCAAAGTTTTAGTGACATTTTCACCTTGGTAAACGTGCAGGCAAGAGATATGTAGAGATAAAAGCCACAGGACAAATGAAAACATAATATTAGTAACTGCTGTGACAGAGCTGTCTGCTGCAGGAACTCTATATCTGATGGATGGATGGATAGATGAATGGATGGATGGATGATTTGCCCAGACGTGGGCAATCACCAACCACATGAAGTTTAACAAAGGCAAGTGCTGAATTCTGCACCTAGGGCAGGGTGGCAAGTGCTGACTGGGGAATGAATGGCTGGAGAGCAGCATGGTGGAGAGTGACCTGGGGGTCCTGGGTGATGGCAAACTGAATATGAGCCATCAGTGTGCCCTGGCAGCCAGGAGGACCAACTGTTTCCCCGGGGTGCATCAGGCACAGCGTTGCCAGTTGGTCAAGGGAGGTGATTGTCCCACTCTGCTCTGCACTGCTATGGCCTCACGTTGAGTACTGTGTGCAGTTTTGGGCACTGCAGTGTAGAAAATGCATCAAGCTATTGGAGAACATCCAAAGGATGGTGAAGGGTCTGAAAAGGATGACTTATGAGGAACAGCTGAGGTCACTTGGATTGTTCAGTTTGGAGAAAAGGAGGCTGAGGGGTGACCTCATTGCAGTCTATGGCTTCCTCACGAGGGGAAGAGATGAGACTGGCACTAATCTCTTCACTCCTGTGACTGAAGACAGGAATCAGGGAAATGGTAGGAAGCTGAATCAAGGGGGGTTTAGAAAGAAAAGCTTTTTGATCCAGAAGGCAGTTGAGCAATGGAACAAGTTCCCCAGGGAAGTGGTAACAGCACCAAGCCTGCATGAGTTCAAGAAGTGTTTGGATGATTCTCTCAGGAGCATGGTGGCACTCTGGGAATGCCCTACACAGAGACAGGAGTTGGACTTGATGATCCTTGGGTCTCTTCCAGGTCGTCAGACTCTATGATTCTATGAATTAACACAGTGTAAGACTTCCATGTTTTATCTTCTCCTGCTGTTTCTTTGTGCTGTCATGTATGAGACCAGAGCCTTTTTATGCCACATTTGACAATATAATTTCTTCAAAAAACATCAATGGAGCTGCACTTATGTCCACCCATCCCTGAAAGACTAGCTTGGGGAAACTGGAGCCAATGGCCAACCAGACAAAAAACCATCAAGTGTCAGTGAAGGTGAGTTCAGTGAAAGACTTGTGTGGGATTCATCCTGTTGTTGTAAATGGATAAAATTGATCTATAGTTTGGACTCAGAAAATGCCTATTTCTCTTTGTTGACTGTAAGGCAGACAGAGAACTGCCTCAAGTCCATAGCTCAGGTAGAAATATCTTAGGATCTCTTCCTTTCAATACCAATGGGAGGGCATTGTAGTACTTGTGTAACCTGGTTTGTTGTACAGTGTAGGTGTTTATAAACTGCTTTAAGTTATGCAGAGAAAAAAAATAATAAAAGAATGTGATTTGGTGGTAAGTTCTAAAGTCTGTTATGGGAAAGAAAAAACACAACTTACATGTAAAGCCAAGAATTTATTGTTACTACAACTGAAATCTTAACAGGCTAATAAAAGACATTATCAACCTATATATTAAAAACCAAACAAACAAAAAAAGCAATGAAACAAAACACAAAAAAACAACCAAAAAAATAAAAACCCACAAACCCACAAGTGAAGAGTAATGCCAACAAACAGAAAAGTTCTCAACAGTAAAAAAAACACTTAAGATTGTTTGACACCTATCCCTATCATCTGCCCTTTTTCCTGGTGTTTTCACCTTCTCACTGCCATTCAAACCCTGGAGTTCATGGCTTCTGTCTGCAGGAGGAGAAAGGGTACATCACTTTGACAGCATCTCAAGTACTTCATTGTGAAGAGCAGGATGATAAGAGTGCTGCTTCTTCCTGATGGGTCGCTTCCACCAGATTGGGGTGGTTCTATGTTTGCTGACACATTTCTGCACCTTTTATTTTTATTTCATTGGTTTGCACATTCATGTTACATGAAGATTTAATACATAAATGCTGCTTTATGGATGTTACATACTTGTTGCTCTCATTATCCCCCAGTTTTGTCCATGGCATGAACTTCTTTAACAAATCATGGCTGGGCTGTTTACAGCCTTGGGGTTTCCACTGCCTGCCTGTACCCCATGCAGCTAAACCAAGTTAAAACAAACCTACAATCAGGACAAGTTCTAAAAGATCACATCTGACAAGCTACTGTCCTGTAGCCTTGGAAACTCAGTGCAAAATCCGTGATTTATTAGTATCAAGAGCAATTACGTGGCTGCAGGGCTACATTTTCCAAATGTGTTGTTTTTCACACAAGTCCTTCATACTTTTAAAACCAACTTGATGACAGTTTATTAACTGTGTCTATTAACTGTGATCATATTAAAAAGTTCCCTATTTTCATGCTCTACAGGCTGCATAAATATAGCATGTTCTAAAAACATCATATGCTCACAAATCTAAGCTGTCCATGTTCCTTCCAAATGAGCTACAACATGAAGTACCTATTATTGAAAATGTACAGCTAGAGATCCAGTATTATAGTAACCCCTTCTAATCAAAGATGCCAGTAGTGACCTTGGAATTCTGTGCACAACCTGCAGAATCGGGGCAACTAATTTTCTGGCGGGCAAAGGAAGGAAGGGAGAGAACTTAGGAAATGAGTGGCAGCATGAACACACTAACAAACAAACTAGTGAGTAGGAAGCTAACTCTGTGGTAGTTATTGGAAGATACTTTCTGTTAGCGACATGATTAAAAGCATTGACATATTTTAAAGGAAGGCTGAGTTCCTAATCTTTAAACAGTTTCCCATTTGTGTGTCAGATCACTACAGAATGTAAAACCAATATCAAACCAAGGTAAGTTTGGGACAAATAGTAAACTACTTGCTAAAAATGGACTAAAGGGCATCTCCATTTGGCCCTGACACATTTCTCATAGAATCATACAACAATAGAGTTTTCAGGGATGGAAGTGACCTTTAAGATCATCTGGTTTCTACCCCCCTTCCATGAACAGGGACACCTACTAGATCAGATTGCTCAGAGCCCTGCCCAGCCTGCCCTTAAAAACTTCCAGAGATGGGGCTTCCGTGACCTCTCTGAGAAAACTGTTCCAGTGTCTCATGAACCTCATGAAGAAGAACTTCAATCTAAATCTACCCTCCTTTACTTTGAATCCATTTCCTCTACTCTTATCACTACCCAATACCCTTATTCCCAATATCCATACGAGGAAGCCCAAGGACCCTCTGTGTCCTATCTCTGCTTCCCCAGCGCCTCTGGTTCTTCTTCCCCTGCAGCCTCAACAACTGCTGGGGTCCTCCCACAATTGGCTACTGTCCCCCTCCCCACCAGCTTATGGGGACCATTGTCCATTGCCTCTGGTCCTGGCACTGGCAACCCCTGGGAAGAGCCTGGCTACGTTCTCTTGGCACCCTGCCTGTAGCTATTGATGCACGTGGGTGGGATCCCCGTGAGCTGTCACTTCTCTAGGCTGAGCAGCCCCAGCCCTCTCAACCGAGAGTCCCCTCCCTCAGCCTGCTGGCCTCACTCCTCCTGATGCTGCCCAGGATACTCTTGGCCACCTTTGGGCCTGAGCTACCAGCCACCTCTCCCCACCAGTTTTGTGACTACCAGCGGTGCCCGGTGACAGCCTGTACCCACCGGGTTCAGGCACTGAGCGTGTGGCACCCCCAGCCATGGGACAGATGGATGACTCAGGGAACCACGGACAGAGAATAAAACATTTAATTTTTCAACATTGGACAAGGTGAGGGGGGGGGGGTGGATGGGTGGGTGAGTGGGTGGGTGGGTGAGTGGGTGAGTGGGTGGGGGACGCTGAGGGACATTTGCTGTTCCGTGCTCCCCTGCCGCTCAGTAGCCGGGGGATCTTCTGCTCCTGCAGGATCGCTTCCATGATCTGATGTGTGGAATGGCAGGAGCAGAACAAACATTTCCCCCTGGCCTTCAGGCAGTGCCACAGCTGGGCACAGCTCTCTGGCAGGCTCCTCCAGCCTGGCCCCATGGGGCTGGGCCACTGGGGCCACAGCCTGTCTCCCAAAAGCTGCTTCTTCTCCTGCAGATCGATCCTGCTGAGGAAGAGGGAGAGCTGCTCAGGCAGGGGCTCATCACAGGCCCCCAGCACCCCTTGCCCCTTAGCCCCTTGGCCATGTCCAGCTTCATGTGCTTGCAGGGCTACTAGGTATATGCCTAGGCAGAAAGAACAGCAGAGCAGCACAACAGGGAACCCTTCCCCATAGATGTGCCCAGGGTTGGAGGACTGCTACGGGATATCTGTGCTTCCACAGGGTGCTGTGCCCTGTCCCCCTGTGCCCAGGCACCTGCTCCTGCTTGTGCTGGCTCCAGAGCCTCGGGAGACCGGAGGGGTTCTGAGCGGTTGAGAGCTGCCAACTCAGCCATTGCACTAGGCCAGGGTTCCGGGAAGGAGTAGAGGGAAGTCTTCCCCGACAGGGAGCCCAGGGAAGAGAATAGGCTCCACCGCCGGGAGGGCAGGGAGTCCATGGAGTTCAGGGAGGAGGTCCTTGAGAGGATTCCTGGAGAAGAGGAGCCACTTCTGGACAGAGAGGCCAGGGAGCCCAGAGAGTCCATGGAGGCTAGTGGGGCCCGTAGCTTTCTCTCTGATGCCTCTTCAAAGGCCCTGCAGAGGAGGAGAGAGAAGGGACCTCAGTGCACCCCAGCCCCTCCCTTGGGATCTTTGGGCAGCACCTGGTTCTTGACTAATGGGCAGGGCTGCCCAGCGCAGGCAGGTTCAAGGGCACAGGGTGAGGGGCTGGGGCACGATCTGGGCTCCCCCCTGGCACTTACCATGTCTCCAGGATCACCTGCGCTTCCTCCACTCTTCTTCCTCCCTGGGGGGAAGCTGCCAAGGGAGGGACAGGCTGAGTGACCGGCAGCTCCCAGAAAAGCCCTGGGTCAGGGCTAACATGGGGTGCTGGTGATTTGTGGGGTGCTTGGTGCTGGGGACACTCACGACTCTGCTCCTCCAGCCAGGCTCTCCGTGAGCTCTTCTGGCACTTGGACTTCTTCCGTGGCTTCTGCAGGACATGCAGTAAGCTGGGTGAGACAGTAGCAGCTCCCAAACCCCTGCGCCAAGTGCCCCCATAACACTCCACATCACCCCAGCACACCCAAGGCCACAGTCTACCGGGAAGCAATGCGGCGTAGTGTGGTGCGGTTCAGGGCCACCTACCCAGAGCTGCCTGACACGCTGGACCGCAGAGGCCAGGCTGAGATGCACTGCAAGCATCATCAT
This sequence comes from Heliangelus exortis, assembly GCF_036169615.1. Taxonomy (NCBI): domain Eukaryota; kingdom Metazoa; phylum Chordata; class Aves; order Apodiformes; family Trochilidae; genus Heliangelus; species Heliangelus exortis. The sequence goes on from NC_092422.1 coordinate 6,002,439, forward strand.
TGGGATGAGCTGAGCCACGGTGGGGGTTTTAGAGCTCCCCATGGTATTGTCTCTTCTGCAGCTGAAAGCAGAGTTCCAAGTGACCAGCACAGACTCACAGTGGGGATCACCAGTGGGGTGTTGGGCGCTCAGTGATGGGACCCTTGATTCTGCTAGTGTGGCAGAGGCTAAGGCTGCAGTCTGCCAATACAGTGCCAGACTGTGGTGCCTCCTCTTGCCAACTACTACTGTGGGCACCAGAAGCCCCTTTTATAGCCCGGCAGGCAGGCATACCCCCTTTTATGACACAGCAGGGCAGTTGGAACCCAAAGGGTCACATCATGGGGCAGCCAGAGTGAGGGGCTGAGGAGGGCCTTGGGTGTACCCCCAAGGAAAAAAGTGGTAGCAGCTGGGGAAAGCCCACAGGCTGCAGGACAGAGGACCCTGTGGGTGCTCTGTCCGAGAGGGAGAAGGTTGAAAGAGTAGGTGGAGCAGAAAGAGAAGTTTCCCGCTATATATGGCCATCCAGCCATTCAGCAGCACTGGCCAGAGCTTTGGTAACTACAGAGGATCCCCTCTTGGATGGGCCCTGGCCCCACCTAAACCCATCCTGTGTCCCCTCAGTGCTGAGCCCAGGCCCTGGCAGGTTGGGCCCAGCCAGCAGCTGAGCTCGCAGGGCTGCTCGCTCTCCTCCAGCAGGATAGGGGGGAAAATCAGGAGGGCAAATGTGTGAAATAAAGGAACCTCTTGGTTTGGAGGAAAGACATCTGATTTTGTGAAGGGCAAAAAAGCTCCAAAGCTGCAGGAGGTGCCCAGGCAATCAGCGCCAGCAGCCAATCCAGGCGACGCTGAGTCGGGGCCTGACTGAGTGAGGGCTCTTGTGGAAGTTTCCTCGTCTGAGCAAGCACCGCTGTGCCCCCAGACAGAGGTGATGCTCCCCACCTGCTCACACTTGGCCTGCTACAGCATTTCCTGCTGCCAGCATCTATGTGCCATCCCAGGAAGCCCAAGGACCCTCTGTGTCCTATCTCTGCTTCCCCAGCGCCTCTGGTTCTTCTTCCCCTGCAGCCTCAACAACTGCTGGGGTCCTCCCACAATTGGCTACTGTCCCCCTCCCCACCAGCTTATGGGGACCATTGTCCATTGCCTCTGGTCCTGGCACTGGCAACCCCTGGGAAGAGCCTGGCTACGTTCTCTTGGCACCCTGCCTGTAGCTATTGATGCACGTGGGTGGGATCCCCGTGAGCTGTCACTTCTCCAGGCTGAGCAGCCCCAGCCCTCTCAGCTGAGAGTCCCCTCCCTCAGCCTGCTGGCCTCGCTCCTCCTGATGCTGCCCAGGATACTCTTGGCCACCTTTGGGCCTGAGCTACCAGCCACCTCTCCCCACCAGTTTTGTGACTACCAGCGGTGCCCGGTGACAGCCTGTACCCACCGGGTTCAGGCACTGAGCGTGTGGCACCCCCAGCCATGGGACAGATGGATGACTCAGGGAACCACGGACAGAGAATAAAACATTTAATTTTTCAACATTGGACAAGGTGAGGGGGGGGGGTGGATGGGTGGGTGAGTGGGTGAGTGGGTGAGTGGGTGAGTGGGTGAGTGGGTGAGTGGGTGGGGGATGCTGAGGGACATTTGCTGTTCCGTGCTCCCCTGCTGCTCAGTAGCTGGGGGATCTGCTGCTCCTGCAGGATCACTTCCATGATCTGATGTGGGGAATGGCAGGAGCAGAACAAACGTTTTCCCCTGGCCTTCAGGCAGTGCCACAGCTGGGCACAGCTCTCTGGCAGGCTCCTCCAGCCTGGCCCCATGGGCATGGGCCACTGGGGCTGCAGCCTGTCTCCCAAAAGCTGCTTCTTCTCCTGCAGATCGATCCTGCTGAGGAAGAGGGAGAGCTGCTCAGGCAGGGGCCCATCACGGGCCCCCAGCACCCCTTGCCCCTTAGCCCCTGGGCCATGTCCAGCCTCATGTGCTTGCAGGGCTACTAGGTATATGCCTAGGCAGAAAGAACAGCAGAGCAGCACAACAGGGAACCCTTCCCCATAGATGTGCCCAGGGTTGGAGGACTGCTACGGGATATCTGCACATCCACAGGGTGCTGTGCCCTGTCCCCCTGTGCCCAGGCACCTGCTCCTGCTTGTGCTGGCTCCAGAGCCTCGGGAGACCGGAGGGGTTCTGAGCGGTTGAGAGCTGCCAACTCAGCCATTGCACCAGGCCAGGGTTCCGGGAAGGAGTAGAGGGAAGTCTTCCCCGACAGGGAGCCCAGGGAAGAGAAAAGGCTCCACTGCTGGGAGGGCAGGGGAAAGAGGAGGTGAAGTAGAAAGAGAAGGTCCCCACATATATGGCTGTCCAGCCATTCAGCAGCACTGGCCAGGCCTTTGGAAACTACAGAGGATTCCCTCTTGGATGGGCCCTAGTCCTGCTTAAACCCATCCTGTGTCCCCTCTGTGCTGAAGGGAAAAAAGGCCTCAAAGCTGCATTTATCAAAATTTTTCTCGGCTGCTTAGTTTTGGATATTTTGCAAGAGGAACTGCAGGTGTCCATACTTTTTTCAAGTTCCATGCTGTGAGAACAGTTTCTACAGCAGAGTTTTGTAAATTAATGGGGAATGTCCTAATGTGTGCATCTTTTATTCAGAGAACTGAGAATTGTATGTTCCTTTTCCTAAGATCAAGAACTGCAGTCATTCTATGTTTGCAGAAATTTTCACATTCAAGAGCTTACAAGAAATTAAGGAAAAGGGAAAAAATGTGCCAAAACACATGAGAGGAATCTGTCTCCCTGATGAAAAATAAGTTGAGTGAAATCCATGAGGCAGTTGAACTACTGGATTTTAAAAAAAAAAAAAAAAAAAAAAAAAAAAAAAAAAATTTTTACACAATTTCTTGTAATCTTGTCATCATTGGCAGTCTCTTGTTATCAGTACAAATATTCTTGGACCTATTTCTTTAAGTCAACAAAGCACCAAAACTCACAAGGGTGAATGCAATTTCTGTTCCTCAGCAGAATTTCTAATACAGTATTGCAGTATTGTGGAGGCAGACTGACAAAATGACTAAGAGGATGTGATTTTGCAATGACTGACAAGCTGGACAATTAAAGAATTTGTCAGTTTTTTTGTTTGATATAATATACATTAAAAAGCATTTGTCCTACCTTTGTGCTATATTGGGCACACCTGAATTAGCATCTCCTTTGTATTATCTTAAATCTGTAATCTTAAAATCTGTCTATTCTGGTCAGTAGCTATTTTATCTGTATTTATATAAACAGACCACCTCAGTCTGAATTTCAGAGGAATAAATCTAAACCATAGGCTGCTTCTCACTACAAACTTAGTGAGGTTTTGTTTGGTATTGTATTGTTTTATTTTAAAGGGGCAGAATCTCATAAATCAGAAGAATGTCACAAGTAGCATGAATTGTTCTAACAGTCTACTTCTTGATTTCTTTTTTCCTGAACCCTGTCATTTCCCAAATTTCTTCAGCAAATCATCCTTCTTTCAGCAGATGACCAGAAAGCATCTGCTTCATTATCAATATGCAGCTATCCCCCATCTTTTAATGCGTATTTCTTTCCTTGTGTGAGGGAGATATGTGCATAAGAGCATCAAGTTACAAGAAATCCTAGCACAGCCTGTCACAAGATGAGCCACCATATGAAAGAATTTAAGTGTGTGGTCTTCAAGAGCCACTGAAAAGCTTTTTTTTTCAATCCAGGTTGACTAGGACAGAGTTAATAATATCTCTGGCAACCATATTTAAAATACTTTCCTCAAGCCACATGACATACCATCCTCAAAGCTCTAGGGTGAGAGGAAATGGCCTCAAATTTCACCACAGAAAGTTCTGATTGGATATTAGGACAACATTTTTTACTTAAAGAGTTGTCAAGCATTGGAAAACAGAATGGCCAGGGGAGTGGTGAAGTCACCATCCCTGGAGATGTTCAAAAATATGTAGATGTGGCACTGCAGGGCATGGTTTAGTTGGCATGAGGCTGTTGGTTGTCAGTTGGACCTGATGATCCTAGAGGTCCTTTCCAGCTTTAATGATCCTATGATTCTGTGATTCTAAAATCATTGTTTTATGGTATTTCTGTTGCTGTGACACATAGAGTTGAAATTCTTCAGAATGCTATATGCTACAAGCACAATATTTATTGGTTCTTTATGTCTTTACTAGAATTATGGGAATTTAAAGAATCTTTTCTAATTTTTGATTGATAATATTACATCTGTTTATTACCTTAACAACACTTATTTCACAACTGTTAGAACAATCAGTGGAAATAGCTCTCTCAAGAAAACAGATAATTATATTATTAATTATACTTAAACCTCTTTTTTGAGGGGATTACATACAAAGATATTAATTTTGAAGGGCTTTTGTTTCTCACAACTTTCAAATTGTCAGATTACACTGAGGTTTTTTTGGTTTGGGCTTTCCTGAATTGACATACCTTCAGCTGAGAAAAGCACTGGGCTGCTTTTCTGCATTTTTGTTTTCTAGCTTTAAGACCATATTATTCTTCATCTTCCTTGGCACTGTCCCTGCAAGTCACAAGCCCATGTTTTTGTAGGCACCTTGCAAATAACACAGAAGGTTGGTGCTTTCCAAAATTGTCATACAATCTAGGTGGCTTTAATAGGAAGAGTCTTTTTTTCTCCCCACCTTATACATGAGGAACAGGGACAAAGAGGCAGTAAAACCTGAGTAAAATCTTACAAAGCATTTAGGCATCTCAATCCATTTAAAATATATTATGTGCCTAGGAAAGTGGGCACAAACTGCTTGATCAAGTAACACAAGGTTAGTACTAAAGATTTTTATCAGTCATTCCAAAATCTATTCTTTACATATAGATCCTGAGCTATTGCCATAGCCAGGGCCCACACAGGCCAGCAGACTGGTAATAGGGTCATATTAAAACTTATTTCAATATCTGCTGGCTTGGAAACAACCTCACATAAAAATATCTCCCACGGATCTGTGTAAGTTCCTAGTGTTATCCAGCAGTCCAGAGAGTCACCCAACATCTAGAGATCACCTGTAGGTTATCTATACCATCACAGTAAAACAAAGCAGTTGGAAATCCACTTTAAAAATATAATTAGCCTTCAACAGTAACTGTTGCACATGTCTGGAACAGAAAAAAACAACCAGACCACTCTAGTAATTCTGGTCCCTAACATGTAGAACAGTAAAAGCAAAATTTTCTCTGGCTGTTAGCATTCTTACCCACTTCTCACATCAACTGTTACCTGCAATCTCCTCAAGCTCAGTCTCAGTTGTTACAGCCTTGGAAATTCAGTAAGCTTATTTTCAGCATCAAGCACTTAATTTCTGTTAAGGATCTGAGTATACATATGAAGAAAAATGTTTTCTTCCAGCCAGAATGGAACACAAATGGTTTTCAATAATGGCATCCATGGAGACAGGAAACTCTCAAAGGAAGGCCAGGGATTTAGAAGATTTAGAGAATTCAAAATTCTCTGAACACTGACAAATACTCCAAAGTTTCCAAATGGTTCAGTGTATGAGCCATACATTGATTGCCTGGATGGGTACAAATACTAAATCACTCCTTTGTATTAGATTGTGCTCCATAGAGCTCATAAAATCAGTCATTTAACTTGAATAATTATCCATTCTCTTTTCTTGGCCAGTGATTCCTAGACATATTTTTAGTTCTTAGTTTATTAGATCAAACTGTTCATCAAAAATAGCTTCCTGGCTCTAGACTTCATTTACTCTGGGTAAATTGACAGTTCTCCAGCACAAGATCTGACCACCAGTCCAACTCCAATAAGGCCAAAAGTCTTGTGCTACACAGCTGGTTATTCAAAATATGTTGGATTTTTTTCTGGATTATTTCTGTTCCACACCTTTTGGCTACAATTCTTAGCAAAGAATAACAAATGTAAGATATTCCTTTTTCATCAGCACCCAAAGTCATACAAAAACATGAGGATATAAAGCAACAGCACACATTCACCAAATGAGTAAACAAGAACACATCTACAATCATTTTTCTTAGCAGAGGGAAGAAAAAACTCAGTAAATACAACCAAATCCAAATAAGTTCACAGTTCAAATTAATGATACTTATCAGTATCAAATATTCACATACCCTTCATTAAAATTATCTGAAACAATACTAATTGCTAATGAGTTGAGAGCACATCCTGCTCTCTGTAAATCCCCCAATCAAAAATTGTCATTATATTTTGCCCACGATTAATACACATTCCCATTTTCACATATTCCATGATTTTGAAAGGCTGGCATAGTACTGTTAATAACACTATTAATAAAATATACTGACTATTTTAATATCATTAATAAAACATTAAAAGGCTTTATTAATAAGAACTTTGAGAGTCCACACACAATGAAGAGTCACCAATGACAATGTATGATTCTATTACATTATTCAGCTCTAATAGACAACCTGTTTTTCAAATAACCTGTAATTCAGAAATTTCAATTGAAACTTCAATAGAATTAATTATTTACCTGATACTTGAAATCACATGGCAGTTAGCAATATATTAGCAGTTACAGGGTCTATGAAATATCATGGCTGATACTTAATGGTGACCAAATGTCTAATACTCTTTGTGCTTTTATGCACTTCTGTGAAAGAGCTAGGCCAGTTTCTATTATCCAGGTAGAGTCAGGAGACCCTCAGAGCTTTATCCTTAACTGTGTTAAGTAAAATGCTTTACCAAGGTGGTCAGGAAGAAGTTCAGACCCACAAGTCATTGGGTCACTGGGGTCTATTTTGAAGAATAGTTAATACATGTTCTTCCCAGTACTCAAAGGGTTCATTAACTAAGATTTAGGTGGAATGCTACTCTAACATCATTTGTCAGAAGCACTTCCACTTTATAGCAATTAAGTGGAAAATACAAACCAAAAATGTCTCTCCTGAATAATACAGAAAAAATTGGGACACAGACTGGCACATGCATTGTAAAGACACTAAGGCCTTCGATGTACTTTGACCATGGAAAAATCCCTGTTAAGATTTCCTTCAGCTCAGAGCTGCTGCAGAGGAATTAAAATTGATATTTCTTTTCAGGAAGTGATCTTAAAACAAAGGCAGTTCCTGGGATCCAGCCATTCATGGAGACTTCCACAACTGCATTATTAACCTAAGATCTTGTTTTATAGTCCATTCTCCATTAAAGTCTATACAGAAAAGCCTGACTTCGTGCTTGAGGTTACAAATTTGATCACATAATCCAACCCAGACCTGGGTTCTTCTGTAGTCTCAGTTTATAATCTGTCCATTTGGCAATGAAGAGGTAAGAAAAATCACCAACTACAGGTAGCTCTGTAGCTCCTTTTAAAAGTTCCTCTTTAAAGGTGGGAAATGTTGGAATATCTGAGGAAGAAAGGATCCTAATGTCACTCATCCGAACAAACCACTGAACATCCATCCATGTTCACACACAGATACACATGAATACTCTGGAGAAGGCAGATATGATGCAGATATTGTAAGATAGGAGCAGCATTTTTTTTGGTACTGTTTGCCCAAGGAAAGCCTAATACTAATACTAATACTGCAAGCCTAAATGTCAGGACCTTACAATGGATCCTATTGGCAAAGTAATGGCCTCTGTCATCCCTGGCTTTAATGAACATTCTTTCTTCTTTGGGTATATTATTCAGAGTCTACTTTGCTTTTTTCTCCATACACATTCTGTGGAGATTAAAGGCATTTAGCTAAAGCAGTGTGCCAATGATTATTGATACTTCCCTCCTCCCACATACTTCACAGAAGTAAAAAATCATCATAGAGGCACCTACAACCCAACATTAAATTAAAAGAGGTAATCAATTAAATACATCTATTCTTACTGCTGGACAAATCCTAACACAAGTAATGAACAAAATAAACTACAAATAAACAATTATCTACAGCAAAATGGTGCATACATTCATTCTCTTTCTTGTAGCAGGATGTATGAACTGTTACATTATGGGAGATGTGTTTTACTTTCTACTTGCTTATAGGATGTGTCACTGTAATACAGATGACACTCAGCTAGCCAGCTTTACAAATTGGGATAATAGAGTGAGTTGGTTGAACAGGACCACAGTGTACAATTAGGTGACAATATTATATCTGGATGGATTTCTGTCAGCTAATGAATTGATCTGAGCACAGATAAAGTACAAAACCAGAGAAGTCTGGATACTCAGAATTCTTCATGATATAGATAAGGAGGTATTTTTAAAACATTGCTGAGTCCAACTCCAGGAAGTTTAATTGCAACATTAATATGTTAACAGAAAAAATGTTCAACAACTCCTAGAGGTAAAAGGTGACTGATACCTTATTCTAGTAATTAATCCCTAGTGTTACTGACTTTTGCCAAAAATCAGTAACCAATAATGAGAAAAAAAATATATGCAAAATGTATGATTACAGAGCCACAATCTGGATATCATGAATTATTAGGTATGAATGAACTGGAAACAAAGCAGGTGGAAGCATACGTAACTGGATCAACCTGAGATGCTTTTTGAGGAAAGTTCTTGGGGAATGTTGTCTCAGTTTTCCTCAAAGTGTGTTCAGCAGGTCGAGGGATGAGATTCTCTGCCTCTGCTCTCATGGGACCCCACCTGCAGTATTGGGTGCATATCTGGAGCTCCCAACACAGAAGGACAAGGAGCTGTTGGAGTGAGTCCAGAGGAGGACCACAAATATCATCAGAGAGCTGGGGTAATGATTTTAAACTGGAAAAGGATAGTTTTAGGTTAGACAATAGGAAGAAATTTTTTCATATGAGGGTGGTGAGGCACTAGCTCAGGTTACCTGAGGAAGTTGTGGATGTCCCCTCCCTGGTAGTGTTCTACATCTCAAATCAAACCTTTCTTAGGACTACAAAGAGCAATTAGAATGCAGATAACACATTGCTGGTTTTAATTGTTCATTATCATAGCATTATAGAGATTATGGCTGGTCTTTTTTCTTCTTCTCTGCTGATGTTACTACATCATTCAAATGTCCCTATATCTAATTATGCAGACATATTTCAATCTGATTGAAATTCACATCAGTGTAATTGAAAAACATCAGTGGCCATGTTCTGGAGGAGACAATGTTTTGTGTATTTTTAAAAGCTGTGGGTGGGAATTCCTTTTATTACAGTTACTTCATGTTTCCCTTAATAAGGTCCTGCTTCCAGGTGACTCTGACCTTGCTGATATTCAAAATCTAAGCATGAGTTGTCACATGCCAGGTGACTACCTTAGTCTCATTTTTCTGGAAGTGAGACATGAGTCCAGGTGGGAAATGATATGGGATTCTGTGATGCTGAAATTAATTTTAAAACAGATACATGTAGCTCTGAATTGAAGTTGTACTTGCAAATGTAATTCTGACTTTGAAATGGCTGGCTTTCAGCTCCTCTAATGCAATTCAGTGTGTGAATCTGTAATTTACCACACAGTTACTAGCCTCTTATTCCTTCATTTTCTTGCCCTTTAGATATGGGCATAGATTTTTTGCCACCTCAGGTTCTCTTACCTTGCTATGCAGAAGCAACCATCTCAAGGACACGTTTTCTCTTTCTCAACACTCCTCTGTGTAGATGTTTCAGATGGGAGGATCTGCAGGCTCTCCAGTGAAGGACATCACAGCTCACCTTCTCCTCTTGAACCACCGTGTCTTTAATTCGAGGAGGATTTTAACATCTGGTAAGAGAAAGACCACCCAGCCTCACTCACTGTCTGTGACATAAACTCCTTTAAAGTTTTCTTTTACAGAGCTGCTTCCTAAAGCTTTAAATGTTCAACTGAATGTTGATAATCTTATCTTCCACACTTAATATGAGTGACTGGGCCATTTAATCAACCAAGCATTTATCACTGAAGATGTCTCAAATTAAGGAGAAATGGTTGATAAATGACCCTGCCTGTCTTTGTCTGTGTTAGTAACATTTGGAAAGGAACGGTATTACTCTCTGTTAGCTTAAAGAAATTGACACTTCTGCTGGGATTAATTTAGTTAGTCATGATGTCACAAAGGCATTTGTCAATAACATTGTCAGTGAAGGTTGATAGAATATAATTAAAAGATGGCTCCAAAGACACAGCCCACAGGTGCTTACAGAGCCTTTTGGGGATGTCAAAGGGAGGAGCAAGAGAGTTCCATTGCTGATGGTAATGAGTGGCTGGCTTATGGAAACAGAATTTCAGCCAATTGCAGTGTTCAGTAACACTGAGAGGTATCTCACTTCTTAACTGCTCAAAAGAGACCCTCATAGTGGGAAGCAAGATGTATAAGAATATCAAGAAAAAACTCACCAATATCTCAGAGCTTGGATATAACACCCACACTTGTTTCCTGCCACATGCATCAAGTACTTTTGATCTAACCTGTATGATCATTCCCTTTATCCCCTTCTCCTCTGTCTAGAGCTGTTTTGTCACTCACCAGAAGTGGCTCCATTACAGTGGCAATTACTGTCCAGTGCATTTACAAGCTGTCTGACTTCTATTTGAATGAGCTGGATAAATGTTGTCATTTGCAGTCCTTTTGATGATAGTAATTTTCTTTGCATGAGCAAAATTGCTATAGCAATGTGTCCCTGTCTGGGACATTCCAACCTTCCTTTTCCACTCCCTAGTTGACACCTCCAGAAAAAATTCTCATGGTGTATCTGCCTGCCAGAAGAAACAATATGAAATTCAATGTGGAGAGGTTTTTTGCCTCTTGCTGATATGCCAAGTCCTTTGAAGAGTGAATAATGAGTCATAGCTGATGCCAGTCATTCATGGCCATTGCCAGGAATGTAATGCAAATATAACTGCAAAGCAGTGATATGAATACTCTTGGATGCAAAATTATTTTGAGTTTTCCTCTTCTTATGTAAAGAATTAGTCCTCCCACAGAAGAAGGAAACCCTTGAGAAGTGGGAAAAGCTCCACAGAAAATTATGGTCAAATCACCAGTTCTATTTCTGTATCCCATCTGTGGAGATGGGTCAAAAAAAGAGAATGAACATAAATCTTGTTCAGTCTAAGAACCCATAAGCAAATATCAGAGATCCCCTAAGCTGCCAGGCTTCAGTGTAAGACATACTTCCAACATGATTCTTTCTCTTTTCTCAGTGATATTCAATAGTTTTAAGATCAAGCTCTAGGATTAAGAAGACATTAAAACTCTTAAGCAATAAAGACAACCTATATAAGACAGAAAGGTTTGAGAATGTGAGACATCTGCAACCTGAATGCTGAATAAAAAATGGGTATGTTAAATGAACTTATAAATACAGGGGGGGTTGTTTGCTTTTCATTTTAATTACATAATTTTAAAGTCAAACTGGACAGTGGTCAGGGATTTGGAGTGCTTCTTGCCCTTTCAGGATAGTATCCTGGTGTTCTCTAGCAACCTTAGTAACCATGTCTGGTCTGTTTTTGCCATGATGTTTCCCCAGAGCTCCACAACTTCATAAAAAATTCACATCTAACTCAGCTTTTAAATACTTCCTCTGTACTTTTCCTGGTATACCTGTGCCACCTACCTTCATGAATCTATATATGAGCTAACACACAGGCAGTGCAGCATTTTTCTTCACCCAAAACACTTCCTTAATTGGTTAAATCAAGTTTTACCAAGGTAAAAATATGCATTCTGTTAAATGCATTGAGGATTTTTTAGTCTAATTAACATGACATTTCTGTTGTTTTTTGAGAGAAAGGAAGAGTCTGGGAAGAGTCTGTCTCATCCTGAGAGTCATCAGCCTGACTTGTAAGTCTTTTAGCTTAACATATTTCAAAGGCTGCTCTTGTCTCCCCAGCATGTATATGGAGATGACCCAGCTGTACCAAAGCTATAAACAATACCCCTGAGACTGTTTATGTGCCAAGAAGCTCACTATTGAATAAAGAACTCCTGCAAAGTGAACAACATGCATCTCCACTTGACAACAAGGAAATCAGTGCACAGGGAGTGTGCAGGTTCATATAAACAACTCTAGATGTTATCTATAGGCCTTGGATTATAGAGTATAACAACCCTTTGAACATTTTATATTTAATTAAATTGTATAACTTCTTAAGTGGTCACTCAACCTTTCTGAATGTAAACAAGACTACTAGTGAAAGGTTTCATTTTTCTAATTTTCTTTGTATCTAAAATTGACTCATGTAAAAAATGTGAAATTTTGCATTTTAAATTACTGTAAAATTGGGATAAAAACTCAATTGTCAGTTTTGTTTGTGGGGATCTTTTTACAACACAGTCATCAGAAAACCAGGTTTTTTATTATTGAAATTGATCCTATGGAATTCTGTGACTGAAAAAAGTGTAGGATGGAATTAGACACCCACAAAAAATATTGAGAGTACACCAAGTGGTGACCATCAGGTGTATAGACCAGTAGCATTATGAAAGCTTTGAGAATAAGGCTTATGGTAATATCAGTAATATTCTAAAACCTTTACTTCAGGTTGGCCTGAAAGAACAAAGTGAAGAAGCTCTACATGTTAATAAGAGAGTTTGTCAAATTTTGCATCTAATCTAATCCTGCACTCACTCAGGCTCACATTTTCCTGATGTCTCTTTGCTGTGCAGCCTTTCTTGATGGAGTTTGCCTTCCAGTAGTAAAGAACCAGTACATGACCTGCTAAAATATAGATGAAGTAGGAAGGCAATCTCATCAGGTTGTTTGACTTAATGAGTACATTTTTAACATTTCATGTTATCTCTGGCTTCCATATGTTCCCTACCCAAGATCAGCAATCTGCTGAGGTCCCCTTAAAACTGGTGAAGTAATTCTTCGTTACTCACTGGAGTAAGGTGTGCTATCAATATACTTTGTTTTCTGCTAGAAAGATTTAGACATATGTGTCTTTGTAGATGCCTTTCCTACAATATTACATTTTGGGTAACTTTTTTGTATTAGTTTAGGTTTTTATATTAGAAAGTTTTCATTAACAGTGAAGTTTGGCTAACAATCCAGATGGAGACCCTGGAATGAATCTCTCTAACCACAACAGAGTAAGTACACAATATGGTTTTAAGGCTTTCTTATTTATTTTGTGGGAATGCAATGTTCATTGTCTACATATAGTCTTCTTTATCTGGAGAAAGATTAGTCTAATACAAGGAAAAAAGGGGTGTGTCCCTTCTGTAAATTATTTTTGTGACCATTTAAAGGTCTCTCTTCTTTTGATCTGAATATGTTTACACGAAATCATACAGACCATCAGCTACTGGGAATGAGCTTAGTTCCCTTATGGCACTAAATTAAGCAACTTGGAGTCAGAAGTTGTCTGATATGGAGTCTTTTAATGAAAAAAAAATACTTAATTTCTTTATGATGAAAAGCAGAGAAAAGCAAGAGAAACAGCTGAGGGTATGTCAGGTCCTGCACTTTGGCCACAACCCCCACCAGCGCTAGAGATTTGGGATGGGGTGGCTGGAGAGCTGCCCAGCAGAGTGGGAGCTGAGGTGCTGACTGGCAGCCAGCTGAACGTGAGCCAACAGTGTGCCCAGGTGGCTAAGAAGGCAAATGGCATCATGGCCTATATCAGGAAAATGGGACTAGCAGGACCAAGGAAGTGATCTTACCCTTGTACTCAGCCTTGGTGAAGCTGCACCTCAAGTACTGTGTTGTGAAGAGGGTGCCACAGTGTAGAAAAGACATCAGGGTGCTGGAGAGGGTGCAGAGGAAGTCACTGGGCTGGTTAGGGGTCTGGAGAAGAGGTCTGATGAGAAGAGGCTGAAGGAGTAGGGGCTGTACAGCCTGGAGGAGTCTGAGGGGAGACCTTATTTGTCTCTATAGATACCTCAAAGGAGGCTGTAGTGAGGTGGGCATTGGCCTCTTCTCCCTGCTGATCAGTGATAGGTCAAGAGGAAATGGGTTCAGGTTGCACCAGGAGAGGTTCAGATTGGATATTAGGAAAAACTTCTTCACCGAAAGAGCAGTGAAGCATTGGCACCTCCACCAGGGAGGTGGTGGAGTCACTGTCCCTGGGGGTATTAAAAAAAAATGGGTAGATACAGCTCTTCAGGAGATGGTTTAGTGGTTATGGTGGTGCAGGGCTGACAGTTGGGCTTGGTGATCTTAATGGTCCTTTTCAAACACAACTTTTCTGTTTTTCTTTTTTACATTGATGTAAGTCCTTCTCATGTTTGGATTATTTTTAGCCCCAAAGATGGATCTTACTGAAAGACAGCCTGGCTGAAAACTGTTACAAAGAAGAAAGCAGTACATGTAATGTTCATAAAATAAAAGGCTTGATTTAGGCCAAAAAAATGTGTACGTTGTAAATGTCTCCTGTTAGGAAAATACATTGCAGAACAAATTCAACAAGGTATCTCAGGTGAAATGAGGGATTGGAAAAAAGAAACAGCAAAAACAAACCAAAGCATTTTGATGAATCTGTGCCTCTCTTGAACTTAGCTTTATTTCTGCATTAAATAGCCTACCTATTAAATACTCCATAATAAATGAGTTCCATATGAGTCCCTGCTATAGGTCTCTTATGACCTACAATAATTTAGGGTATTGTCACATTCCTGTTAACACCTGAAAAAAATAATCACTTTGAATTTCAAACATTTCAGAGTACATTCAGACTCAAGGCTGCTACCCCAAGACTGCAGTTGCTCCCATGTTAAAAGTATATCTCACAAGTTTCAGATAACTACATGGTCAAGGTCTTAGGTTCATACCTAAGACCACAGCAGATGGTCTCCTGAGTGATGCTTTTTATTTAAAAACCTACAAAAAAGCAGAGGTTTAGAAGTTGTTTCAAATTTCATTCCTATTTTTACAAAATTTTAAGTACAATTTTGTGAATTTATACAATGCCATAATTCAATACGATACTTTAGATTTTCTGCTCCCCGTGATATCACTGAAAATCAAGGGTGGCATCAGCTTGAATACTGCACTTGGTCTTTTTAGGATGTTTTCTATTTTGCTGCAAGAGGACTATGGTAACAGTTGCATAATCTGAATTCCGTTGCATTCTTATATTTTTTACTGTAAGCAGGTATAAATCATATTTTATTAGGGTTGCTTTTACCCATGTTTCAAGACCTCCAAAACCAATATAGATTTTTCTTTTCAGGACAAGAAAGCTTAACATTCTTCCCATTTCTCCTTGAAACATTTTAATAGCAGCTAGAAATATTGCAATGCAACAAATTTAGGAGGAAGAGAATGGGATGTAAATCATAGTAGGGTAAGAACTTCCCTTTTTCCCACCAGATTCAACCAAT